>NW_004797719.1:252894-254073 GCF_000002075.1 Aplysia californica | reverse complement strand
CCCCCCCCAAACTCACCTTTCTTTTTCCTCTCTCTGCTTCTTGATCTCGGGAAAAACTTTCTCATAAAACTCTCTCATCTTGGCCTCTTTTCCTCTGAAGCAGAACACAAAGGGAAAAAAAAAATTTTACGAAATTTCTGTAAAAAATAAAACACATTCAGTACAAAAAAATATATATTCAGTTTTAACAAAAATTTATTCAGAAAAAAACAACAAAAAACACATTCAGTTAAAAAAAAAATATATACATTCAGAAAATAAAAATAACGTACACAGCTGCTATTTTACTTCAATGAAGCAAAAGTGACAGTGCTTAGCTATACAAATTATATCAATTTATTTTGACCCAAAAATGAATGTCAATTGTCAGTGTTCAGGGAAACATTAAAATGAATATCAATCTTCAGAGAAACATAAACATGAATGTCTATGCTCAGAGAAACTTTAGAAACATAAACATGAATGTCAATTGTCAATCTTCAGAGAAACATAAACATGAATGTCAATTGTCAATCTTCAGAGAAACATAAACATGATTGTCAATGGTCAATGTTCAGGGAAACATAAACATGAGTGTCAATCTTTAGAGAAATATAAACATGAATGTCAATTGTCAATCTTCAGAGAAACATAAACATGAGTGTCAATGGTCAATGTTCAAGGAAACAAACATGAGTGTCAATCTTTAGAGAAACAAAAACATGAATGTTAATCTTCAGAAAAACATGAATGTCAATGTTGAGAGAAACAGAAAAATGAACAATGATATTTAGAGGAACATGAGCAACAAGAACTCTGTTTTTACTTCTCCACCTTCTTTCATTCCTTCTTCTCCTTCTTTCATTCCTTCTTCTCCTTCTTCGCTTACTGTGATCACCGAGCCTCAAAACGACTCTTATTGCTCTCAACTAAACTTCCAACAACACACACAAGAGTTCACTCACTTCCAACAACACAACACACACAAGAGTTCACTCACGTCCAACAACACAACACTCTTGCTCACGTCCTACAACACAACACACACAAGAGTTTACTCACTTCCAACAACACAACACACACAAGAGTTCACTCACGTCCAACAACACAACACTCTTGCTCACGTCCTACAACACAACACACACAAGAGTTCACTCACTTCCAACAACACAACACACACAAGAGTTCACTCACGTCCAA
>NW_004797719.1:250569-251594 GCF_000002075.1 Aplysia californica | reverse complement strand
GGGGGGTGTAAACTCACGACGCCGGGGCCCTATTTTGGCACGAAATCTAAAATTTACATTTTTCAAATCCCTTTAGCTGCGAGCATTTCGCTCTTGGCAACGCATTAAAATTTACATAAATAAGTCACTATGAGAGCACCCGAGCAAAGGAATGAATGGAAAACCATGATCGTAGATGTCTGTCGCAGATCTGGCACTGGATGATGATGACGACGATGTCACTAAAATGGTCATTAAATCTAAAAAGTGAACCTATTTTGACAGTTCTTCATCTAATGATTAATGAATGATTTCCCGATCAAAGACACTAGTTCTCAGCAATTATTTTGAAAGTTTTTCATCTGATGATTAATGATTTAATGAATGACTTCCAAATAACAGAGGAAGAGGAAGAAGTCAAGACAAAAGTAAGACAAAATGACAGAAGCGACAGGCGGAAAGGGGAACAAGTAGGGCCAACCAGTGATACCCACCGGCCACCCACCCAGCAGACGTGATGATAACTGTCGCACTGTCTCAAACAGAAGCAGGTTAAGACAAGGGCAAACACTGATCTTTTAAACGCCTTAGCCTGAATAAGACACGCGCGCACGCGCACAAACCCACACATACACACACGTGCATGTGTACATACACACATGAGCGTGTGTACTGCGTGTGTGTACACACACACACGCAAAAACACACAAACACACGTGTGCATGAACGAACGCATGCACACACAAACACACACAGGCAAAATATAAGAAACATTTAGACAGCCTCGTTTCCCTTTATCTTCTGAAGCCCGGCAAAGCGTGACCATACACACACACACAAACATTAAATACAAATTATTATATCAATATATCACATACACATAAATTTACAAACCTACCTGTCCCTCCCCTGCCACCCCCACCTCTTTCTCGTTCTATCTCTCTCTCTCTTTCTCTCTCTCTTTCTCTACAAAATCAAGACCCATTTTAATGTACAGGCTTCTCAACAATTTACATCTTTGTTCTAAAGTGAAACAGAGAACAAGG
>NW_004797719.1:246994-248582 GCF_000002075.1 Aplysia californica | reverse complement strand
AGAGAGAGAGAGAGAGAGAGAGACAGACAGACAGACAGACAGACAGACAGACAGACAGACAAAAATGCTTTAAAATTGGAAATAACGCAGAAACTGCGCCATGAATTTGTTGAACTTAACGATAACCCCCCAAAAGAAAACAAATGCAGAAACAGCCTTGCCAAAAGCAGCAGAGGGGAAAAAAAGGTTGAAAAAGAAGAGAAACTTCATCATTTTGAGGGGGAGTCTAACGAAAAGAAACCCGAAAGGAGGCTTGCACCGAGCGAAGCAACTTACCCTAATCCTCCTAGCTTGATGCCGTCGTTTCATGTGCAAAATCAGTCGGCCTCGGAACTCTTTGTGCCTGGCGAAAGAAGAAAAAAACGACCATAAAAGATATTACTTCAACCGAATTGGAGTAAAGCAGTCTGCTGTCTGCCCACTATGTGACTACCCCTCAGAGACAGGGGAACATCATCTGTTCTTCCGTAGAAAACTAACTGATTTAAGGGGGTTTTCTTCCCAGGCTACCCCACACATCTAATTGCCTCTACTCCTCAAGACAACAATTAGAACAGACATGCAGCTATTACCGAACGGCATCATGCCGAAGAGTTAACGCTCAGGAGCTTCTGGATCGCTAACAACATAATAACAACAAAAGACATTACACTTACTCACATATGGTCGCTTTTAAGCACAAGGGAGCTATCCTGAAAAATGCTATTTTGAGAAAATCGAAGGTAAAATTTTCGGACCCTGGTTCAGTTTCCTTAATAGACAAGGAAAGTTTTTTCTCTATAACAAACAAATATACACACCAATGAAACTAAACTTCTCCTTTAGGTAGGGCAATGTCCATTTTTGGTGCTGGTCAAGATTTCGGGAAACCCTCGAAATCTGGGTTAGCCCGCTTGTCCTTAAAAGCGACCATATATCTCCCACATACACAGGAATTTTTCTCTTTCTCTCTCTGTCTCACTTGCCTTGTGGTTCTGCAGCGTCCTTCAAACATATTACATACCCAACAGATAACATCCTTTCCCCCCCCTCCCCCAAGTGATTTGTCTGTTGTTTTAGAAGAGGTTTTACAGCGCTCGCAACTGCATACGGTCATATTATGAGCACCAGAAGATTAGAAGTGTTACAAAAGAGTAACAAACATGAAAAAGAAGGAGGGGAGATAAAGACGATAGATGTTTTTGATAGGAAAGAAGAAGCAGACCACACCAGAGCACCCACCAACCACCCATACACACACACAAAAAAAAAAGTGTAGGTAGACGAGGTGACATGGCCTAGGCATAATCTAAACGGTGAAATAAGGCAACACCAATAAATCTAAAGGGTGAAATACGGCAAAACCAATAAATCTAAACGGTGAAATAAGGCAACACCAATAAATCTAAACGGTGAAATACGGCAACACCAATCAATCTAAACGGTGAAATAAGGTAACACCAATGAATCTAAACGGTGAAATAAGGCAACACCAATAAATCTAAACGGTGAAATACGGCAACACCAATCAATCTAAACGGTGAAATAAGGTAACACCAATGAATCTAAACGGTGAAATAAGGCAACACCAATAAATCTAAACGGTGAA
>NW_004797719.1:242442-246499 GCF_000002075.1 Aplysia californica | reverse complement strand
CACAAAAAAAGAAGGAGGGGAGATGGAGATGATAGATGTTCGATAGGAAAGAAGGAGCAAAGCACACCAGAGCACCCGCCAACCACCCACCATCCTAGACTAGATATACAGCGGTGTGTCTGAAGCAGACAGAGGTAACAGCAGGGACTTACCAGCTCAATCTTTGGTCCCAGCTTCTCAAACACTTTGTGAGAGATCTCAGCCTTTTTCTGCAGTGAAAGAAAGAAAAAAAACCCTAGATATATTAAAAGCAGTTCACAAGAGAGTGACAAACATACAAAAGAAGTAGAGGGAAAATGACGATAGTAAGGATTAGGAAAGAAAAAAAGCAGCAGTTCCCTGTTGTAGTTCAGGCACAGTTATGAGCATGACTTTGATGAATCAGCCCCTTTACAATTCTACTGAGAATAAGAACATGTTTAAGTCCCTCCTTTGGGAATGGCCTAAAGACACTTCAGTCAGTGGCACCGCCCGTACGGATCTCTGTAAAACTACTGAAAATTAAGCACAATATCGTGTGAACTTTGTAGCTCCAAACTACAACAACCCGTGACCTCAGAGCTTGCTTGTCGTATTTCCATTTATTTTTTTTTTACATCGAAAAGGTGACTTCTTCTTAAGCTCACTCTCTGTTATGAACTGTTTTCACTGTTTAAAAAAAAAAATGGAGATACGACAAGAAAGAAATGAGGTTACGAATCGACCCTGTTCTTGGTGTAGAAGACAAATACAATTTCGTGAGAACTTTGCAGCTCCAAACCACATCAACCCACCCTGTTCTCGGCGTAGATGATCTGGGCAATGCTCTGGTGCTTGGGCTCCGACACGGCGTCATCCACCTTCTCCTCCTGGGGCTTGGCCTGGTTCTCCAACAGCTGGGCCTGTCGACAAACGAAAACGTACAGTCATTCCAGAGTTTACAGTAACACTAGAGAGCTGACACTTTGCCCAGATGTGCATATCTGGGTCACCAGCTGATCGCGGAGAAACGCGTGGTAAACAAAACAAACTGCGTCCAGTGTTCAAGGCATTTTTGTTGATCGCAGACAAGAATGACCCCGGGCAGCACGAAGTGTCAATGGTGTTTTGCTATAAACTGCACATATTTAAATCCAAATCGACTTTGCTATATCAGCTATCAATTGCTTTTTTTTTCCAGTCTTAACGCCCAAATTGAGCTTGCATTCTACTAGTGAAAGATAAGTTGCCTGGCAAAAGTTGTCTAAATACAAAGTGCCATCGGTCGGTTTTGGTATTTACTTTGTCCGATTACTACTTTTTTGCGGGGTGGGGGGGGCTGGGATGGGCGAAGGAGGAACGTGTTGGGGATCCTGTGGAACTCCCTATGTGGTAGCTCTATCATTATTACGTCATATGCTTTTCTATGGTGTGAAAAGTAGACAGACACACCACACACACTGCCGTAGACAAACATAGTAGACAGACCCATCACAGACACAGCGCCTAACCGCCACACACACCCGCTGCATCTAACCGTTACACCAAAGACACTGCGGTAGACAGACACATCAGTCACACACTGCGCCTAACCGCCACACACACCACAGACACTGCAGTAAACCGACACACCACAGACATTGCATCTAACTGCCCCAAACACACCCGCTGCAGTAGACAGACCCAACACAGACCCTGTACCTAACCGCCACACCACATCTGCAGCGGTAGATCGAAATACCACAGATGCTGAAGTAGACAGACCCACCACAGACACAGTAGACAGACCCTGCCCCTAACCGCCACATGACAGACGCTGCAGTAAACCGACCGACAGACCCACTGCAACTAAACCGACCGACAGACCGACCCACCTGCTTCTTCTTGAGCTTGGAGATCTGTTGCTCCACGTTGACGATCTCCCGGTCCACCTTGTCGATGCTGGCCAGTAGCTCATCCTTGAGGAGCTTGTTGGCCGGGTCCTCGGCTGGCAGGATGGGAGAGATAGCCTCCACCTGAGGCGTGTACGCCGGCTCCTGGGGACAGAAAAAATTCCACATCAAAATGAACACCCCCCAAAAAAGGGGGTACATAAAGAAAAAAATGGTAAAATATAAGAGGTTTTGAAAAATTTTGAGTTTTCAGTTTTAGAAAGAGTTTTATGGCACTTGCAACACAATAAGGTCATATAAGTGCCGAAGAATAGATTATGTGTCCAGAGAGAGTAAGCGCCACATACATATTTTACAAACATCAAGCTTTCTATGGACAGATTACAAGAATGCTTAAGTTACCGTCTTTTGTTCAAGTTTTCCATGAAGCCGATAGAACTTAAAGAAGCAATCCTTGTTTTAGTTTTAGTAGAGGTTTTCAGCGCTCGCAACTGCATACGGTCATATTGGTGCCAGAAGATTAGAGGTGTTATAAGACAGTAACAAACATAAAAAAGAAGAAGGGGAGATAAGGAAGATAAAATGTTTTATAGGAAAGAAGAAGCAAACCACACCAGAACACCCGCCAACCACCCACGTGTAATACTTCATTCATACAAGATAAAAACATTTCCCAGTAAAAAGAAAACCAGTTCAACCGCATAACTTTTAGTTTGCAAAGAAGCTGATAGAACTTAGGATCAGCGCGAGATCCTTGTTTTAGTTGGCAATGAAACCTATTGAACTTAAGATAAGCAATTCTCATTTTAGTTGGCAATGAAACCAATAGCAGGGATGCCACTCAATTTTTTTGAAAATAGCTGAAAATCCACGCACCACGGTCTCGCTAACACATGAATATCAATTTGAAACCCAAAGGGTGTACAATGAGAGAAATGACGAAGGAGTCTTCGTTTTTCCGTTATTCGAACATTTGTCGCAAGTTGTGCGTGTGGGATTTTTTGTTGTTGTTCATTCTCCAACCACAGATTCTATCTCGATCTCAATAACGGAATAGCGGATCAGGATCAAAATACCGGATATACCGGGAAAAAAAGAGGGAAAAGTGGCATCCCTGCGATAGAACTTAGGCCAAAAAAAGGCGTGCCTTCACTCACCCGTTTCACTTCCACATCCACGTGCAGCGGCTGAGACAGGTCCGTTCTCTCCCCGGGCCGCGGCCTCTTGATGGGGGACGGCCCCATGGGGTCCACCGACGAGTGGTGACCGGGCGGGGGTCCCCCGGACGACTGACCGGGCCCCCCTCCCCCCAGGCCTGGCATGACCGCCACATTCTCCTGGGAGTAGCGCGACTGGTAGGCTTCATTCACAGCTCTGTGGACACAAGGAAAAAACATAAATTGAAACAACCAAACAATTTTTGTCAGGAAAAACATAAATTGAAACAACCAAACAATTTTTGTCAGGAAAATCATAAATTGAAATAACCAAACAATTTTTGTCAGTAAAAACACAGATTGAAACAACCAATTTTTAAAGTTTTAGATTTAGTAAGACTTTTACGGCACTTGCAACACAATAAGGTCATACAAGTGCTGAAGAATAGATTATGTTTTTAGTTTTAGTAGAGGTTTTACAGCGCTCGCGACCGCATAAGGTCATATGAGTGCCAAAAGATTAGAGGTGTTACAAGAGAGTAACAAACACAAAAAAGAAGGAGGGGAGATAAGGACGATAGATGTTTGATAGGAAAGAAAAAGAAGCAAACCACACCAGAGCACCCGCCAACCACCCACAAACAATTTTTTTTGTAAGCCTGTTGGGAAAAAAAAAAACAACAACAGAAAAACAATCAGGTCTCTCCTGTCAGAGACGGACGTCTAAACCTGAGGTTCTGCTTCACAGCTTTGGAAGTGCAATAAACCGGGATGTCCATCAGTGAAGAAGAGATCATTATTAGGTAAACATGAGCTCTGATGGGAGTATGCTCCCCCCCCCCCCTTTTTTTCCCCCATTGAGAATTGTTGCACCTCTGCAGAAACTCTATTACCACCCAGGCCTGGCCTTTAAACCCACCATAAACAAGGCTATAAAAAAAACAACTGGCAGTTCAGTATCATTACACTTTTAAGTAACAACTATTCTATTTTTTCCCCTATGTAAACATCACAAAAAAACAGAAACAGGCTCACTAGTCAATAACATAC
>NW_004797719.1:238818-242342 GCF_000002075.1 Aplysia californica | reverse complement strand
TAGATAGATAGATAGATAGATAGATAGATAGATAGATAGATAGATAGATAGATAGATAGATAGATAGATAGATAGATAGATAGATAGATAGGTACCCAAATCGGAAAAAGCAAAGAAAGCAAAAAGGAAAGAAAGGGTAAACAAATAAGTAAAGCAAGAGGGGAAAAATATATGAGAGAAAAGAGAAGGAATGAAAGAAATAAAAAGAAACTTTTTTTTCCAGTTACCCCTAATGGGATTGGAATTTCACTTCAAACCCTGAAGCCTTCTCGCTTCAGTTAGGACAAAATGCCGAGAAAGAACCCCCCTCCCACTTTTTGTTTCACTTTTTCAGAAATTAAGCAATCATTTTCTCCTACCCCACCCAAAATGGCTTTCCCCCCTCGCCCCATCAGCCAGACAAGACCCCCAACAGAAGAAAGTGTATCGCGACCTCCAGAATTACAAGGTCTTATCTCACTCACATTCATTTTTTAAATGAATAATATGTTTGAGCGCAACTTTTTCACTCGCTATATTATTAGTACCTCCCTGAACACTGACTGGTTTCGTCAGTATTGAGCATCTTATTGCAGTTCCACATATCACAGCATGCAGTTTTTTATTTTCTTTATTTAATTTAGAGCACCGTATATTTTTGTCATTCTTTCTGCAGTATGTCATTTATTATGACTTTGTACGTTTGTACGTTTTCGTCGAATGTTGTATTATGATGCAATTACATGAAGAATAAAGTTACGATGGTTTTATCTCTGGAAAAAAAGGAAGGAAAGTTCTACCTATTACGTAAAAGGATGTAGAGTGGGTACAGGGGTAGGTCCTAGATACTCTAACTAAAAAAAACTAGATTCAAGAAACTTTATCTCCAAAAACTAAATTTCCGAGTTAGGACCTTTTTGTTCTGGAGTCCCGGTATCACACACCGGGCCCTGCCTGCCGGGAAAATACTTCAATATTGTGGTTTGCCTTAACTTACCTCGTGAAAAACTCGAGTTGACGTATAAGAAACAGATGGCTTGAAAAGGCTTGCTTTTACTACCAGGCCCAGCCTCCTGGTGGGGTTTTTAGTGGCGAAGGCTGAAATAAACCTTTCGCTGCTGGTTAAAGATGTTGCTGTTGTTGTTGATTATGGTGGTGGTCATGGTGGTGGTGGTGGTCGTCGTCGTCGTCGTCTTAGCGATGGTGATGGTCGTGTTTTTGTGGTAGAATTGCTGTTGCAGGTTATTTTTTATTTCTTTTCGATGATTTCGTGGGTGGTTGGCGGGTGCTGTGGTGTGGTTTGTTCCACATTTCCTATCAAAACATAGTCCACTATCATGATTTCCTCCTTTTTTTTCTTTGTATAAAACTGTCCAGTAACGCCCTTAATCTTCAGCACTTGTATGAAGTATTTTGTCTTGCAAGCAATAATAATAAATGATAGAAAGCATTTGTAAAGCGCAAATTCCCGCTCAACAGCTAGCTCTATGCTCATTACAATCCGTATTATTACCCCAACAGACCTGATAGCATTTTGAAACAATCTCAACTTACTACGAAGCGTACAGTACAAGCTGCCATTTTTATGAGCGATAGAACACTAAGATACTGACAATACTCTTACTAAACTAAAACTTACAAGTGTTTCGATGATTTCTCCTCACTCTCGTCTTTTTCTTTGCCTTAATCATATGTGTCAAGTTATACGTACTTACTAACTTATTCTCTCCCTATACCATAAGGTACATAAGGCGGAAATCAGTCGATCCACATGTCTGTCCATAGCTTAGAACATGCCTTAAATATCTCCATGATCATTCTCCTTTTCATGGTCGTGTTGATACATGTATCTTCAATTCAAGCTCTTTCAAACACTTCGTTATTTCCAGTAAATTCGTTCCATTTTATTAACAAAATTCTTCGTAAGCATATTTTTGTTTCAAAAACTTTAAAATGTTTGTTGAATTGGGTATTTTTATATTTTGTAGGTTGTTGTTTTTTTTTGTTGGTTGTTTTTTTTAAAAAGTAAGTTATGGTGATATTAAATAAACATAGAGAGTGGAACGTACGGGAGAAGATGGACGAAGGGTGGTTCGATGAAACCACTGGTAGTTCTTACGCGTTTACCACCTTTGTGTGCTTCCTGCGTGTGTGTACCGGTGTCTGTCGTGGAGTGGTTAGTCGCTTCACTGTCGCACGTAGGAGACCTAAGTTCAGTTCCCAAGAAGGCAGAAGTTTTGTGATAGTGCGCGTCACAATTAAGTCCCGTGAGCAGAAACTGTCGTTAGCACAAGTCGCTGGAATTAAACAGCGGTTGAGACTAAAGACCGTTGGGGGAGGAGGCACATTTTATTTCATTCAACTATTTTCCAATTTATTTTTTTAAATTTTGATTTATTTAGAGGAGACGGGATTTCATTGTATTCCTTTGTTTTAAATAATATATTTTTTTAAATGTTCTTTTCTTTTCTTTTTTTTCGGCGGTGGAAGTAATGATAACAGAGAGAACAGAGACTTGCGGGATTTTTTTTTTCTATGGCAACAAACGCATTATTGTCAATAGTTCCATTCCAGATTGTCTTAAATATGTCATCAGTCAATACCGACGTATGTGGTGTAGCATTTAGGCACCTGGCGTCACTTGCAGAAGATCCAAGTTCGATTCCTATGAAGGGGGAATTTTTATCGAGTCTCTCGATTCATTTTGTGTGGACATCGACATTGCATCCCTTTCAGCCTCTCCCCTTCTCCCCAACTCACTCCCTATTTGGTCGTTTTTAAGGACCAGCGGACTAACCCAGATTTTGGGGTTTTCCAGAAATCTAGACCTACACCAAAAGTGGGCATTGCCTTGACTACAAGAGAAGTTTGGTTGCATTGGTGTGTATATTTGTTTGGTTATGCAGAAAACTCCCCTTGTCTTTTAAAGAAACTGAAAAGGGACAAAAAAGTTACCTTCAATTTTCTCAAAACAGCAATTTTCGGGATAGCCCCCTTGTGCTTAAAAGCGACCATTTTGTATCCTAAATCAGGAACAATCTGACCAACCACACATTCACACATTCATTCATCCCACTGTTGTTTGTCTCAGCGAGACCGCCACAGATCCGACAAAAGACAGGCAGATGATCGTTCTAATGGCTTCTTTAGTCCGGCCGCAGCCTGCTTTTGTTCTTGACCTGTGTCTCGGCGTCAAAGGGTTCGAGTTTGAGTACCTTTCTAAACTGGTGTCCGTGTCTTCTTCAATACTTTTTGTCCTGACACTTGAGACGAGAGAGACAGAGAGAGAGGGAAGAGAGAAGGAGAGGGGGAAGAGAGAGTGAGAGAGCAGGAGAGAAGGGGGGAGATAGAGTGACTGAGAGAGAGAGAGAGAGAGAGAGAGAGAGAGAGAGAGAGAGACTGGGAGAGTAAAAGAGAGGGAGAGAGGGGGGAGGGAGAGAGAGAGAGAAAGAGAGACTGAGAAACTGAGCGATAGAGAGAAACGGAGACAGACGGATCGAGAGACAAAGAAAGACATACCGAAAGAAAGACACACACACACACAC
>NW_004797719.1:235835-237934 GCF_000002075.1 Aplysia californica | reverse complement strand
GACCTGCTGCCTCCAGGGAAACGAACCGACTACTACCGCTACTACGGCAGTCTGACTACCCCGCCCTGCCTTGAGACTGTCATCTGGTCTGTGGCGATGGAGCCCATCTTTTTCTCTGAGGGACAGGTAGACGGACAATGAGAGAGAGAGAGAGAGAGAGAGAGAGAGAGAGAGAGAGAGAGAGAGGGGCTAGCGGAAGGGGTAATGTATTGTGAAAACCATCAGCTCCCGTCAAGATGTTGAGCAAATACTGAAATCCCATCAGTCGAAGGAAACCGGAGGGTCTGTCAACAGGGCCCGGTTCCCACCTGCATTATCCCGCTTTTACGATGCATGTTCACCTTTCAGATCTGTCAACCCAAGATCTTTACGCCTTCCCGTAGTCCAGCGAACTTTAGAAAATGTGAATTTTGTAAAGCATGTATCGTATTATCCCCCACGTCTCAAAAGGTCACTTCGAGGGTCCACTTGATTGTTCAGCAAAGCAGATGCTGCTGGAGAGAGGAAGGGCATAAGGTCAAGATTTTATTAACTAGCCACACGAGCTGTATTGTCCAGTAAAACAGCGAGTTTGCACAGGTAAAATACTGGACCTTCTGTAGCAAACCAGTTCTTGAATGGTCTGTCACAGACTCGAGAGTGCGTTGATAATGAAGTGGACACTTTTGGTTAAACGAAGGAGAAAAGAAACATTGAAACATTTCTCAGATACGTGATGTTCGGTCCGTTGTTGGAACAATAGGACTTTATGAGGCCCATCTGTTGACCAACTCTGTCTACTCATACTACTATGAGGACCGCTACAAAAAATCTTCTGTGCTCTCTTGAGGTTTTAATTATGTTCTATTTTCTTGCTATTATATGGTTGCTTGCACGACCTTGGAGCACCAATAAAGCTGATAAAGAATTCCTAAAGCTATTGTAATTTGGGATACTCAAGTTTTATAGGTACTGTTCGTCTTTGTTTACATACTTGGGCATCAGTTGCTTGTCAATTTTCAGCTGGATGGGGTTGACGAATGTGAAAGCTCTTGAGTTTTTTAGAGCTTGAGAACTACAGAAGCTGCTTTAATCCAAGAACAATGAGTTGCCCGCTTGGGATTCGAACTCAGTTCTTCACCACCAAAGCCTAAATAAATAAACGACGGTTAAGCTGACACAACCGAGGTCTGTGGTGTGGCAGTTAGGTGGTTCGATGTTGAACGCTAGAGACCCGAGTGGAGAGAACTTTTTAAAATCGAGTATCTCGGTTTTTGGGCTGGGAAGTATCCCTCTCAGCTCAGATTGCCGTGGCAGGCAGGGTCGCAAGCCTGGTTCCTAAAAGATATTAATTGTGTTGATGATATCGTGAAAAAAATATACCCACCTATATTTTAATAGAATAATAATGAAACCGTTGAGTTAGCTTTCACTGCCCTCTGGAACGTTTCGCGAAGACCAGGGGTCGCGCTCTAAAAGCAGACGTCGACAGTCTAAAAATTCTCAAAACCGTGTAATTGAAACTCTCCTTCTCGACCAGCCGGGGTGTCGAAAACGCGCATCCTGTTTCAAACAACGTTTAAAAACACAACTAGATTTTAAGTTCTTTTCGCGTAAAACTTGTAATGTCAACTTAACCTATGGCAGCGCTTGGAGTTGGCAGTTTTACCGTTCGCGCGTCTTCCTGGCCCTGAGCTATTGACCGTCAGCGTGTAGTTTACCGCCTGACCGCGCTAATGGCACCACGCGGGGGCTGGGATGAGGCGCTTGCACGAAGGATTACACAAGACCACATTTTTTCCAAACTCCTCTTGAGGTTTTTCTTTTTTTTTTCTTTTTTTTTTTTTTAATTATTTTTTCAAAAGAAGTTTAATGTTTTCTTTATTTCCCCTTTCTGTCTCTTTGTGCCTGTCTCTGTTCGTCCTTTGTCGTTCTTGTTCTCTCGTTTATTCTTTCTCTCTCTCATATTCTTCTCTCTGTTTTTCAATCCCTCTGTCTCTCTTTCTTTCGCTTTCTCTCTCTGTCTGTCTGTTTGTCTGCCTCTTTCTCATTCACTCACTCACTCTGTCTCTCTATCTCTCTTTCTCTCTCTGTCCCTCTCTCTCTCTCTCTCTCTCTCT
>NW_004797719.1:233555-234776 GCF_000002075.1 Aplysia californica | reverse complement strand
CACACACACACACACACACACACACACACACACACACACACACACACACACTCTCTCTCTCTCTCTCTCTCTCTCTCACACACACACACACACACACACACTCACACACACACACATACGTACCACCAGCAGCAGCAGCACCACCATCTCTCGTTGCAATAACACACGTAAATATTCTTTCTCAGGTGTGCGGCATATGGAGTATTTACTCTTACTTCAGTGGATCTTTTTGGACCTTGTTTTTCTCCCTGTGTGAATCATTGCGAAAAAATACTTTTGTTTCTGTCACGTCATTAAATGTATAGATCAATTATAACACAACTTTAATCACTGTAATTCAGTAGCAGTAAAATACCTATTAAAAATATACTCTTTTATTTTCTTCCAACTTAAAAGGTAGAAATGCATATGAGTAGACAAAATCTAAATTATGGTAACACGCTCATGAACTCTTACGTGAAAGAAAAGATTCTCTATCATTCTGAATCAGGCAGCTCAATATTGTCATAAAGTGAGATTCAATAGTGTACTAAAAGTAAAGTAGTTCCCGCTTACGATCCGGACATAGAGGGTTGCCTTGTTAGTGAGACACCTTCCAAGGCCTTCGGCATACATGTATTGTGTTAGGGTGGCCAGTTCCTTTCCACGCTGCCTTTACTTCCCCAACTCGAAGTCAGGTACCCATTACAGCTGGGTGGGTAGGAATGAACGAAAAAATTCCGTGTCCGAACCGAGGCTCAAACCCGGACTTTCCGCTTTGAAGACGAGCGCACTAACCGCTCCGCCTCCGCACCCCCACAATAATGCACTACTATCAGATTTAATAACTTTACAGGTATATCTACAACCTTAAGACAATGCACGTACACTACCATATTCATAGTTTATAGCATAATTTCTGTCTTTGACAAACCCGTTTTCCGTGTAAGCGATGATTATCCTTTAAGTTGAAATAGTCTCCTATCCTTAAATCGAAACAAAAGATCATAATGTTTTGAGACAAGTGTGATTAAACTAACAGCTGACGAGAAAAACAAACTTTAGTGAAGATCCACCGCCCTCCGAAAAAGAAATTAAAGATGAATGAGGAAGTAGATAAATAGATAATAATGTACAAATAAACATAACAGACGGAGAACAATTTAAAAACGCGCCTCTTTTCTCGCCCCATCTCCACCACACACAAACACACGCAGGCACACTCACATACACACACACACA
>NW_004797719.1:230251-233224 GCF_000002075.1 Aplysia californica | reverse complement strand
TCTCTCTCTCTCTCTCTCTCTTGCACACATACACAAACACAAACAAACAAACACACACACACACACACACAAATACAAACACACACACACATACACATTCCTCCTTATTCCTGTTCTTGGTCTCATTCTTCTCATATAATTTTTCCTTCTCTTTCTTTAATCAGGTTACATTCTAAATCATTGTAAAGTCCGTTGCACGTACCACTATTTTCACCATGTTTTCACCTGCAGATAAATATTTTTAAAACAAAAATAACAACAACAACAAATAAAAAGAAAAATAAGCAAAACAAAACAAATAAAAAAACGACCAATCCCCTTATTTCTTGCACAATTAAAACTTAATAGGCCTAATTGCTTTGATCCGACAGGGTAGGCAACCCCTGCAGCTGCCATCGTATACCCGAGCAGCAATTCATGAATTACCCCGCTTCTCGCTCTACCCAGAGGCTTGTCTCGGGTGGATCGATAGCTCATAGTTGGCCAAGGTACGAGAGAGTTGGAAGACATTGACTCTTTGAAGTGGCGTAGTTTGATCGCTTGAAAACGTGCGGGTTTGAATTGGGGAGGGGGGGGTGTCTGTTGTTTTGCTATGTTTTGGGGTTTGTTGGGAGGTTTGGGTTTTTTTTAGGGGGGGGGGAGTTTGTTTGTTTGTGAGTTTGTTTGTTTGTTTTGTTTTGTTGTGTTTGGTGTGTTTGTTGGGGTTGTTTTGTTGTTGTTGTTTGTTGTTTGTTTGTTTTGGTTGTTGTTGTTTGTTGTTGTTTTTGGGGGGGTGTTATTTTGCTGCTTCTACTGTTGTTGTTGTTGTTAGGGTTTTTTGTTGTTGCCTTTGGTGGTGGTGTTGTTGTTATTGTTGTTGTGCACCTCCGAATGTAACGTCCATCTCCGATAAGATCAAATGCTTGGGTGGAGAGCTCTACAAACTCCCCACAACAACCCAAGTTCAAGAGCACCCTGTTTGGTATTCAAACTAGGGCCATCTGCTCTGTAGTCCAGTATGGTACCAACTGCGCTAACGGAGCACACAGTCATATCCTATGGAACATCAAGAAGATTGGCAAAAACAAACCTTTGCTCTGAGCTGCTCTAACAGCCACCTGTATAAGACAACCACCTGTACAAACGGCCTTCCCACCCACCCACCTACACACACACATACAAACACACACACACACACACACACACACACACACACACTCACATACACACATACACACACACACATACACAAGCACACGCACACACACACGCACACGCACACGCACACGTCATCACTCCTTTGCGTTTTTATTAAAAACTTTTTAATGACTCTGTGTAAGACCTCCACTTCTCTATGACGACTTTTCTCATTGTCAATGATGGGCGGCTGTCTTAGACAATTCCCAATGTACATGTATTACCTAATTTACACTCCAAAGTTCTCTCATCTTTGATGCACTTTCTCTCGGTAATTTCAATAATATACTTTCCATTCGATCATTTGAAAGAGGAAAACGCTTTCGAGAGAAAAAAAAAAGAGCTCATCTTCCAATTTCGTGATTGTGATCCTCCTGGTTTCATTGTCCACTTTCCAACTATAAAAAAATCGAAAGTAACAAAAGAGCGTATAACAAGGGCTACTTCTCCTATCTCCTCCAGCATGGATAAAAACGTCCAGAAGATTAGTTCCATGTTATCATCTTTTTTCCCCTCTGAGTGCACGTAGAAAGATCAATGCACGAGTCCTTTCAAGGCTTCATTCTATCAATTTAAGCAGCGGATGCTCCGACAAAGCCGCGCAAATTTCCATTTCATTATCGGGACTTCCCGCTGGGGGTCTGAATGTCTTTTGCCCTTAGGGAAAACCCGAAGATATGGTCGCTCTTTTTTTTTTACTGCTATTTCTATACTGCTGCAGGTCAGGTGAAAAGAGAGAGGGAAAAAAGTAAACGAGGGTGGATACAAAATGGCATGGAAGGAAGCAGCTGTGGCTGTAGTAGTTGTAGTAGACATGAGTGGTATGTTCCTGCTTCCCCCCTCCCCCCTTTTTTTTTCTTCTTCGTTTCTTTTTGCTTTACTTTTTCCTTTCAGTCCACGACGAAGCGAGTACTCGCTTTATTAGCAGATCTCTCTCTCTCTCTCTCTCTCTCTCTCTCTCTCTCTCTCTCTCTCTCTCTTACGTCATTTCCCACAGGAACGTGATTTCCATGGATAGAAGCTATTCTTGTTTGATGTTACGATTCTCAATGTCGTATATTCTGGTGGCATGGTATCTTGGAGGAAAGGATAATAAAGTCTCTTGCATTCCGCGGTATACACATCAATTATCAATGTGTCTATTTAATGTGTATAAAGCTCAAACTCACTCTACGGAATCCGAAGCAAAATTCATTTTTTTAAATGCGCGTGTTGAGTTTGGGAACCAACGTATCAACCCCGTTGAAGCTCATGCGTTCCGACAACAGTTTGGAAGCGTTTAGGTTGGATTAGGAAGAAATTTATATAAACCATAAAAAGAGGCGTTCAAAGTGCTGTCCTTTTGTTAGCATGTTCAGTATGTTGCTAGGGAAGCGACAGTGAGCAGCTTGCTGTAGGAACGCACCCCGGCGACCTATAAAAACAGCTGTTGCTCAGTAAAGAGTTTTATAATTTGCTTTTACGATTTAAAAAATGCTCCAAGTTTTTGTTGATCCATTCTACTGCTTACATTGTACTTCGACTGTAAATCTGGTAGAACAGTTCACGAGCTCTTTGTTCATCGTCTGAGTATCTTCCCTGGGTATCTTTACAAAAAGATAGAAACAAAGCATAAGTCATAAATCAAGTACAGAGGGACAAAGCTAATCATGATTTGACAGGGAACAGCTGGAGGATATCTGTTTTAGAAATCTGCACAGGCCAAATAGAACTCACTGACCCCTTGTCCCACTCCTCTCCCTTCTCCTCTTTTCCCCCGCCGTCTTCTTTCTCCTCCCCTCCTCTCTCTCTCTCTCT
>NW_004797719.1:228327-230151 GCF_000002075.1 Aplysia californica | reverse complement strand
TTCTTCTTCTTCTTCTTCTTCTTCTTCTTCTTCTTCTTCTTCTTCTTCTTCTTGGCCATCTTTGGTTCTTTTCAATCTACAGCGGAACTCATTTTATGAGCAGTCCTCTCTTTGAATGGACACTCCGAGGCTTGGAGTCTCGCCCTCCTCAAAAGGACAATCAGGATCAGATCCCGCGGTGCAGGTTTAACCCCAGCATCTTATCGGCCATCAGATATATAAACCTCTGCGCTCCTCCTGTCATCCCTGCGTTTGGTTCCAACTCTCATAGCAGTCGTCACCAAGATATCAATGTCAGAAAACATTTTATATAGTGAGATGAAGCACGAAAGAAGGGTTGTTTTGAGTGGATGTTTTATGATACGAGCTAAATGATAGACAAATCTCGTGGAGTGGACTGGGAAATGAGTGGCTGCAGTCCGCGAACCTCACGCTGTGCACTTTTGCCGCCCAAACCAGGGGCGATCTGTGCAGGTCATCGGACATCTTGAGGGGCCGGTCGAAGAGAAGAATAGATAGCCGATGGTAGCGGCGATGTAGAGACAGAGAGAAACAAGACAGAGATTTGTCACCGGGTGTGTGATTGGTGTTTGCAGCAGTGTTGGGGATTAGGTGAAGAATGAGCACCCAGTGGAAGCTTGTGGTGACTATAATTTGGCTTGTGGCTTGTAATGGCCGGAACATCTGCGTGTTTGTTTTGTTTGAGGAAAGAGATGCACACCGATACAATTATAATAATCATTATTCAGTGCAAGGGGGAAATGTTAAGGCAGACAGGAACAACAGAGGGAAACTAACTGGAGTAGGCTTTGACTTTAATCGGAGGCAGAGAACCCAAGTACATGTATAATGCTAAATAACATAATATTAATATTATGAAAAGAACACAGCAGGATGTACAAATGCCATGCTGTTTTCTCGGATCAAACGCCGGTCCCTTTGGTATAGGTTTTATTTTTCATCATTTTTGTTTTGTTTTGTATTGTTTGATAAAGGAGACATGTGTTCAAAGATTCAAAACAACCTTGAGCGTCCGGTCGCAGAGAAAAATAGATAGCTGATGGTAGCGGCAATGTAGAGACCGAGAGAAAGAAGAGAACAGGGATTTGACGTGTGGTTTGTGAGTGGTGTTTGTAGCTGTGTCGGGGATTAGGGGGAGAATGGAAGCCCACGGGAATCTTGTGGGGCATGTAATTTGCCTATGGCTTGTAATGACCGGAACATCTGCGTGTTTGTCCTTTTGCCTTGTTTTGTTATGTTTGAGTTTAGGCATGCACATCGACAAAATCATTGTCATTTAGTGCATGGAAAGAGTTAGGAAGACGGACCAACAGATGGAAAGAAAAGAAGTCGAACCTACCAGTAGTGCCTTCCAACCACCAATGGAACATCTACCTAATGGCGGATACATTCAACCCTTTTCTCTGAACAAGTCCGTGCAAGCTATAACTTTTATCAGAGACCTAATGCAGAGAACACAAGCTTTGCGGTAAATAATAACATAATATTATTAAATTATGAAAAGAACACAGCGAAATGCACCCCCCCCCAAAAAAAAAAAAAGAAGAAAGAAAATAAAAATAATATGGTGTTTTCTAGAACGCCAGCCGCTTTGGTAGAGGTGGTCATGAGGTTGCTCTTTTCAACATGTTTTTCTGTACTCTTCTTATCGTACCTCTGCTAGAACTCCGATAATCTGTGTGAATGTTAGACCTTTAACTCGCCTTTTTGGTGTATGTGCTTTTTTGCTTTTTGGGATTTGGTTTTATTTTTGTTGTTGTTGTTGTTGTTGTTGTTGTTGTTGTTGTTGTTGTTGTTGTTGTT
>NW_004797719.1:226363-228227 GCF_000002075.1 Aplysia californica | reverse complement strand
CTGTAACCTCTGGGCTCCTGACTCTTTCTGCTGCAGCCTTTCTACTGTTACAGAGGGGGAGAGAGAGAAAGAGAGAGAGAGAGAGTCATTGTATGTAGGTGTGTGTGTGTGTGTGTGTGTGTGTGTGTGTGTGTGTGTGTGTGCGTGTGTTTGTTGCGTGTGTATGTGTGTGCGCTGAGTTTATAAATTTTTCTTTCTATTCTTTCGACGTCCCAGGACAATATAATCGAATCAAGGTGTTAACGAAGTGAATAGTCAGCAATGTCATTTATACTAAGAAAGATATAGCCTAAAACTGTAAAGTCTATTTCACCAATGTAGTGTTGTATTATATATATTGTTAAAAAGTAATGTTATGTTCGGTTGTTGATTTTTTAAGTAACTTTACGTTGGGTTCAACAAGGTTGCTACCAGAGATGGTTGCTACTATGTAAGTTGTTGGCACTTGCGGTACGAAGAGATCATGTGTTGAGAGATTAGAAGTGTTACCAAAGATTCTGTTTGGTGTTACTAGAAAGCAAAGAAGGAGAGATAAGGACGATAGAAGTTTGATAATATGATATTAATAATATGAGAGTGGGGAGTAATAATGAAATAATAATAGATAGCATTAATTTTGTATGGAGCAATTTTATCCCCACTCAACAGCAAGCTCTGTGCACTTCACAATCTATACTATCACCCCAGCAGACCTGAAAGCATTCTAAAACAACCTCAAATTCCTGCATATTGCAGTGCAAGCGGCCATTTAAAGGCGCTAAAACACATACACACAAGATCTTTCGCTGTCAAAATGTTCTATGAATATAATTTTTACCGGTGAGTGTCTTGGACAGGTAGCCGTTAGAGCAGGTTCGACAGTTATAAATTGTAACTGTCTTGAATCTTTTACGTCCCAATCGATCTAATGAAGGTCATAACTCTCTCCCTGTCGTTTTATGCAAGAAAAGTTCTGAAATTATGAAAACAGAGCCCCAAAAAGGGGAAATTATGCGATTCTGTTAATTTTAACAAAGAATGATAAAGGAAAATAATCAGAAATCACGCAAAGAGTGTTAAAATTTTGCTAAATTGTGCGGGGTGCATAAAACCACAGGGACAGATAACTGCAACACCACATATTTATTTATGTCGGTCGTTACTACTATGTGTGGTAAGGTAGGACTGAGGAAGTCTAGGTGGTAAGCCATTACCTAGATTTCTACATTAACTAGACCCCGGTGGCAGCCTATCCTTGATTTGTGGGGGGTTGGCGGGAGCTCTGGGGTGGTTTGCTCCTTCTTTCCTATCAAACATCTATCGTTCTTATCTCTTCTTCTTTTTTATGTTTGTTACTCTCTTGTAACCCCTCTAATCTTCTGGCCGTAAAACCTCTACTAAAACCTGTAATATTATTACTATCCTGCATCCTTTTGGCCTCTTTGCGTTGCAATTGCCGTAAACTTGCTAAAACGAATCTATCCTTGATCTCAGCCATCCAACGCGTTATATTTTCTAAATTATCTCTATCAAAAATAGCTTGGAGTCAATTTCCCTGTGAAATTTGTCAAGAGTAAATTTAATTACCGGGAAAGTTGCAGGCGTGTGCTGCATGTTGACACGTCAGTCATTTGGTCCTGGCTGTCTGTGGCTGCAGTAGGGACACCGGTGTATTCACCCGGGGACAAATCTGGGCGCTCTCAATGAACGTGTCTGCACTTTGAATTGTAGAAAAAAAAAAACATGCTCATGCATGCAAACCCCCTCCCCCCCTCCCCCGTCCACCAATATGTACATACACACGAACACATTCTTTCTCTCTCTCTCTCTCTCTCTCTCTCTTTCTCTCTCTTACACACACACACACTCACACACACACATAGAA
>NW_004797719.1:224443-225570 GCF_000002075.1 Aplysia californica | reverse complement strand
AAGAAGAAGCCGAGGAGTAGCATTTTGTTTTAATCGACGAAAGGGTGAGGCTGAAAGACAGCCATAAGAAGAAGCCGAGGAGTAGCATTTTGTTTTAAATCGGCGAAGCGGTTGGTTGAAAGTAGAAACTTTGCCACAGCTTGCGTCGCTGAGAAGTAGAAGTAGAAATGTTGAAAAGTGTTTTCAGTGTGCGGAAAGGGATGGTGAAGTATAGATCTACTGAGCCAATACATTTTGAAAATTAAAGAAAAAATGTTGAAAGATGCAACAACACAAAAGGATATTGTGTAGCTGGTACAGTTGTTAAATAAATGAAACATTTTTTGTTTACCCTCCAGCAAAGTTTTGCCTTAGATCGTGCTTAGTAAATTTGAACCGCTCGTCGACGGTAGCCGATAATACTGTAATGCTGATCAGCAATGACGCGGACTTTCCGAAAATCCATGTACTCATACAGCTACTGGTACAACTGTAACCTCTGGGCTCCTGACTCTTTCTGCTGCAGCCTTTCTACTGTTACTCCTTGGCTCCTTCTTACTGCTGTTTCAGCCACTCCCCTAATCTTATGGTAATAAACATCTATACCTAGCCTTCTCGGACAAGGTCGAAAAATCTCGGAGGTCGCGTGTGAAAATTGCGCACATTAAAGATCACTTGGTGGTAAAAAAAAAACAAGAAAAAAAACAAACTATAAGAGTAGGCTTCGGCCGCCACCCGGGCAAAATTCAAAATTTCCTACCAACTGAAAATGTTTGGTGTGTCCCGCGCGCTCATATGACCTAATGCAGTTGCGAGCGCCGAAAACACACACCCTAAAAACAATTTTAAATGAAATAAAATATGACGAGGAAAGCAAACAGGCGTGCTACAGAGTCAGGAGGTGACAATGTCTTTGCCTGCCGGGCCTAGGGAGGTGCACGTCACTGTGTCAACACCTCTTGTGACGTCATAGGCCGCCATTACGGCTACATCTGTCTGTGTGTCCCATTGATGATGATGATGATGACAGGGGAGTCCACAAAACTGCTGCCCATTTTTTAGGGCGGGAAGGTTGGGAGTGACATCGTCGGTGTGTCAGCTGAAATTAGTTTTCGTTAGACAATTAGACAGACCAATAGCTGGGTAGG
>NW_004797719.1:222006-224343 GCF_000002075.1 Aplysia californica | reverse complement strand
GGGAGGTTGGAGGTGCTCTGATGAGGTTTGTTTGCTCCTTCTTTCCTTTTTAAATTCAAACATTTGTTATCGTCCTTATCTCTCCACCTTCGCTCAATGCTCTCTGGTAACACCTTTAATATTTGACACTTTTATGACTATTTGTATAGCAATTGCCATAAAACTCTCACTAGAGATGAACACTTAACTCATTACAGGACTGTGATGAGCTCTTACTAATTGTAAAAGCGTTGAAGGAAGAAGGGTGTTTAATGATATCTCAACCGGCATAAATATGCTACAAACATCATGGGGTCATCTTACTGCATAGATCTGTCCTGTTTGTTGGGCAAATCTCTTGTGTGGATGCCCTGTTTAACAGGGAAATTACAGTCAGGTTGTTGTTTTGTTGTTGTTCTTGTTGTTTTGTTTTGTTATTTTTGTTCTTATTGCTTGCTTGTTTGTTTGTTTTCTGATAAAAAATTAGAATTGAGCTTTGTTGTGACTTGCATATTACCTGAAAGACCAGTAGTAGTTTTAAAAAAAAACAGTTGAGCTTGTTTAAAGCAAATGTCACTCCTATCTAAACCCAGAATAAGTACATTGTAAACAAATGTCATATTGAAGGGAAAACATTTGGTCCACTGGTACATGTTGTACTACCGTAAAAAAAGGACACCAAGGTGAGATTGTTCTGGTTGAAGATGGTACGGAAAAAGCTGTTGGATTCAAACTGGGAACTTCGGCAAGTTGCGACGGTAGGTAGCATCATCGCCTAACCCCAAACAGCTGCTGTTGCAGTTGAATAAACCGTCAGCTATGACGCACATAAACTCGTCGACCCCCGAGATCTGTTTTCAAGTGTGTCCTCCTTGTTAGATGTACACAGTGCAAACCACTCAAGTAACGACGTACAAAATGTCCCCAGTTGAAATAGAATAGAGCGTCAAGGCAAAAGTTAGCGAAATAGTCGTAGTAGGCCAACATCACACCTGCTACTGATGTTTTTATATTTATTGAAGTATCTTACTACGACGATAGGACATTAATTAAATCCCTTGCCTTATCAAAACACCTGACCACCAGAAAGTCTTGCTGCGTACTCGGAAAGGAAAAACGACAGTGTTACGCAAGTCCGTAATTAAAATGAAGTCCACAGTCTACGTTTGCTGACAGAAGCTTCGGTCACGTTAAATGCACAAACCTGCGCGACCTGCACAAATATCCCTTAATCCTTCCTCAAACCTGGTAAAATAAATGAACCTGCCACAGGCGGGCACACAGGTTTGATTTTACGTAAGGTATTAAGGTTCGTTCCTCCCACTCTCGTTGACCGAAGGACGCCCCCGCCCCGCCCCGCCCGCTGTGAATGGACATTCCAAACCATTACGGATAGGATGCTGTATGTTAGGCTAAATGCTGTGCTACCCTGTGTCAGTGCGGGCTAGACTGCTGGGGGGGGGCTGGTAAGTATTTTACGGTGCTCGCACTGAGGTCCTAATATGAGCACGAAACATGTACAGTTGGTAGGAAATTTTGAATTTTGCCCGTGTGCTGGCCGAAGCCTACTCTTATCGATTTTGAACCACCAACGGTTCTTTAACGTGTGCAACTTACACACAGGACCTTCTAGATTTTTCGCCCTTGTCCGAGAAGGCCATGTGTACATCTTTCCTACCATAAGATCAGGGGTGTGGCTGAAAGAGAGCAGAAAGAAGGAGCCAAGGAGACGGGGTAGAAAGAGTCAGGAGCCCAGAGGAGGGGACAAAGGAGGTGAGGGGTGGGGGCAGAAAGTGGAGACGAAAGCAGACGACAGAACATTGCAAGAGAGCAGAAAATGAGGTGAAAGGGGACAATTTTAGATCGAAACGCCTCTAGAATCTCATCTCCAGACCTTTTATATGACCTATGTGAGCTGCAAGTGCCGTAAAACTCTAACTCAAACTAAGCTCAAGCGCGCTCCGATCCTACTCATCGCCAATCGATCTGAAAGCCTCAGGGTCTCGGTGAGTTTAATGTCGTTTTCGTGAGCAGGTTTTGCGATTTTAGAGAAATGATTACGGGTTAGCGTTGCCTGACTCCACAGAGAGCCTTCTGCCGCCACAAACCCAACCCATAACCGGCCAGTGTCTTGTTGGGTTGTTGTTTTTTAAATCGTTTTTGTCAGTCTATCCGTGTATTTGCCTGCCTATCTGTCTGTCTAAGAACGTCTATTCGTCTGTCTGCCTATCTATCCACCTGTTTGCCTCTATCTATCCGCCTGTCTGTCTGTCTGTCTGTCGGCCTGTCTGTCTGCCTTCCTGTCTATCCGTCTGTCCATCCATCTGTCTACCCGTCTCTTCATCCGTTTGTCTGCCT
>NW_004797719.1:215043-216991 GCF_000002075.1 Aplysia californica | reverse complement strand
GGCTCTTTACGGGTGGATCCAAAAACTAGTTCAATGCCTACATGCATATTTGTCCGTGAGTAAAGAAAGATTAGCTGTAAGGATCTGGGAACAGGTATGTGTGTCATCTGGAGACAACATCACTATCGATGTGACTCCAGTGGCTAAGTGAGGAGTGAGGCCAGACTCTAGAATTGTCAAACAAGTGTCGGAGACACGGGGATCAGAAGGGTGGTCACTGGGGTGTGTCCTTGAGCAAGACACGACAACCTTAGCTCAAAATACAGGGCACTGCACGGTGGCGACCTACGGTGGAATGGTTGTAAAATAATTCTGTATTGGTGTACTATTGTTTTATGTACTTATTTATGTATGTATTTATATACGTATGTATTTATAACTATGTATTGATGTATGTGATATGTATGTATGTATGTATGTATGTATGTTTGCCTCTGTAAACCAAAGTGCCCTTCTGGGATCAATAAAAGCGTCGTTTTCTTTTCATTTATTTTATTTTTATTATTCTTTTGTCGTTCTCCTTCAAGTGCCAGATCTGAGACAGACATCAGCGATCATCGCTAACCGTGTCTCTGCTCCAGTGCTCTCAAAAAAGCTACACCATATAATAAATGATAAAGTAACTTAGTCTGTGCCCGTCACCCATCTGCTTAAGTTAATAGTTCACAATTTCTAAACATGTAGTTAAAAAGAGAGTTGGGTAATGTGATTATGGGTGAATGAGTAACCAACGATCATGACACGCACTGTTGGTGAACTGTGAACAAAATGGCGTTGTGTCGCCTTTACTGATGACGGGTTATTGTGTGAAAATGGGAGGTACGGGGATTTGGTGGCGGGTGGGTCGGTGTTTCCATGCGTCATGCGGAACTGGTGAAAATAAACGAGGATCATTAGGAATTAAACTGTATGTAACATACACTCAAATCTTTGATTTTATTATTTATGCGTGTTTTAAGCCTCCACTGACACAATTTTGATCATTTGGAAGGGGGGGGGGGGAGGGGGGAAGGGGGAGTAGTCTGCTTTGATCATGACTATCAGGGCCAAGAGAGGGTACAGCATCCTGTTAGTAGATACATACATGTACAAAGTACTCGATTAACCCACCACTTAACCCTATCTGTACGTCGTGTTTTACTATCGTATTCATACGACGTGGGGAACTCTGTGCCACCACTTTTCAAAAGAGGACATTAACTCGTTAATCCGATCCGTACGTTTGTTTTCGAAAGAGTTTTACGGCTCTTTCGACACAATAAGGTTATATAAGTGCCGAAGATTAGAGGTGTAACAAGAGAGTAACAAACACAAAATAGAATAAGGGAAGGTAACAACGATAGATGTTTGAAAGGAAACAAGAAGCGAACCACTCCAGAGCTCCCGCCAACCACCCACCTCGTAAGTCTGACTTTGAGTCAGAATAGTCAGGAATGACTTTGTATTCCATTGCTTATGAAAATAGCTTGATTGTCATCAGAACGGTCGATGAGATTGGCCTAATTCTTGCTGCGATGGTGGGAAGTGACAGCAAACTACATGTATGTATTGTAACTGTGTGTTGTGATATGGGCGGGGGCTTTTGCACTTTAGATGGTAAATGGTTTGAGTAGGGACTTCACGGCACTTGCAACACAGTCAGGTCATCTAGGTGCCGAAGATTACAGGTGTTACTACAAGAGAATAACACCCAAAGAGAAGGAGAAGGAGATAATATATATCGATAATAAGCATAATTATTATTAAGGACCAATTAGATGTTTGACAGGAAAGAAGAATCAAGAAGCAAACTACACCAGAGCACCCACCTATCACCCACATCCAAGGAGGTTACAGTGGTTGTTTTAAGCTCCTTGCCCACATCTCAAATGGTGTAGAAGATATAGAATAGAAATAGAATAAGAGGAGAAATGAGTGGCAAAAGGACTTGTGTGTGTGTGTGTGTGTG
>NW_004797719.1:202690-204083 GCF_000002075.1 Aplysia californica | reverse complement strand
GAGATAGGGAGGGAGAGAAAGAGAGAGGGATGGGGGGGAGGGGGGAGAAGAAAGAGAAAGAGGAAGGAGGTCGGAGATAGAGAGAGATGGAGAGACAGGGACAGACAGACAGACAGACAGACAGACAGACAGACAGACAGAGATAATGAAGAAGAAGAAGAAGTAGGTCGTTTACCGTTTACCTTGATGAAGGGTGGTCCCTGGTCACCTTCCATTCATCATCCTAGACCAGCCCACCTCGCCCAGTAGCTTGTAGCCTCTAAAACGACCTAACAATGCCGATAGGGGCGTTAAAGCCATACTCTTACTTTCCAGTAATAAATATTTGTCGGGTTATAAACCGTACAGTACAGGGATTCTATCTGGCATGCTCTATCCACAAAGACGTGCGAATAGCAGTGAGGTGGTGGTTGGCGGGTGTTCTGGTGTCGTTTGCCCCTTCTTTCCTACCAAATATCTACATGCATGTATCGTCCTGAATTCTCCTTTTTTCCCTTTTTTTATGTTTGTTTGTTTGTTATACTATTTGTAACGCTTCTTAATCTTCGGCACTTACATGATCTTATTGTGTTACAGGTGCCGAAAAACTCCAAAACACACACACGCACACACACACACACACACACACACACACAGAGAGAGAGAGAGAGAGAGAGAGAGAGAGAGAGAGAGAGAGAGAGAGAGAATAGCAGTGACGTAGAGTGACGTTTGAGTCATGCACGTCCGCAGTGAGAGAGCGACAGACATAACGGTGACGGTGACCGTCGTGAAACAGACATAACGGTGACGGTGACGGTCGTGGAACAGACATAACGGTGACGGTCGTGGAACAAACATAACGGTGACGGTCGTGGAACAGACATAACGGTGACGGTCGTAAAACAGACAGTGCAGGACAAAAAAGCCCGACTGGCATTACGTAGGCAGTTGTGTGAGTGAGCAGCAGCAGTAGGTAGAGACAGAATGATGATGGCTCCCAAAAGGTCAAAAGTCATGACACACACACGGACACACTACGTCACGCCACTGACTTGCCGGAAACGACACGCTTACTTTTACGCTCTTACATTTATGGTAAAGCACAGAATTTGTTATATATAATACAGAAAAGTGGGAAGACATGGAATAGCATGTACCCAAAAGGCTAGATCAGGATAGAGAAAGCTGGAAAGTGTTTGTCCGTGGCCTATACCCTGATGCAGGGTGAAAAAGTGTTTGTCCGTGGTCTATACCTTGGTGCAGGGTGAGAAAGTGTTTGTCCGTGGCCTATACCCTGGTGCAGGGTGAGAAAGTGTTTGTCCGTGGTCTATACCCTGGTGCAGGGTGAGAAAGTGTTTGTCCGTGGTCTATACCCTGGTGCAGGGTGAGAAAGTGTTTGTCCGTGGTCTATACC
>NW_004797719.1:199044-200113 GCF_000002075.1 Aplysia californica | reverse complement strand
ATGCAGTTGCGAGCGCCGTAAAACCCTATACTAAACAAAACAAACAAGAGATAAGGGTTATAGATTTTTCATGTTCATAGTCATAGAAAAAAAGGACCTCGACCATCAATGATTTCTGTACAGAGGCACCAGCCATCCATGTCCAGATCTTTTCGTTTTCAGTCCGAGAAAAGAAAGAGCAAACCACACCAAGGCACCCGCCAACCACCCATGTTCAAGGCCCGTGCTCCCAAAGTCATGATAGTCATAGTACGGGAAAAAAAGAACACCTATCCTTTATAGAAACTTCTTCTAGAAGCCTACTTTTAAGTTCAGGGCCCGCATCTTCCTTCTCCTACGTTTTTCCGTGTAGTACTTTAAACCCGACTGAGACAAATCTCTGTCCTGAATTCTTCCGCCGATCTCGGGGTGACAAGCAGTGTGTCGGGGCATTCGTATGGTCCGGGCGGACACGACTTGATGACGTCACCACGTCAGTGAGGGCAGGGGCCAGGTCGTTCCCCCGCCGGCCTGGGATGGGGTCGAGTGCCCGGGGAGGTCGTTATCCTCACACTGGACGAGCTAACACTCCAGTCACCCACTCCAACGGCTTCTTCTTGTTCTTGTCAACTACAGTCAACAGACGTGTTTCAAATTCGATGTGCCTGTCTGTCTGATCCACTGTCTGTCTGTCTGTCCATCCGCCTGTCTGTCTGTCCGTCCGTCTGATCCACGGTCTGTGTGTTTGTCTATCTGTCTGTATGTCTGTCTGATCCACGGTCTGTCTGTTTGTCTGTCGAGTGCCCGGGGAGGTCGTTATCCTCACCCTGGACGAGCTGACACTGTCTGTCTGAACCACTGTCTGTCCGTCTGATCCACTGTCTGTCTGATCCACGGTCTGTCTATCTGTCTGTTTGTCTGTCTGCCAGTCTGTCAGTCTGTCTGCCTGATCCACAGTCTATCTGTCTGTCTATCTGTCTGTCACGTTCTATCTGATCCACTGTCCGTCTATCTGTCTGTTTGTCTGATCCATGGTCTGTCTGTCTGTCTGTCTGTCTATCGATCCATTTCAATGACAAGGCACCCCCCC
>NW_004797719.1:197282-198885 GCF_000002075.1 Aplysia californica | reverse complement strand
CCCCCCCCACGCACACACACACACACTCCTTTTTTCCTACCCACAATCTAGTAAACTAAATGACTGTATAGACTCTTTTATACTATAAACCCGTATCAGGTCTAAAATAACGTTTTACACATCTCACAGTGATTGATATGTTCTGCATACAGTCACAGTCAGACGAACTGTGGGTATTCATGGAGCCACAGAGAGCAGACACACTCCTAGCTCCTAACACAATGCAGGTGCTCTCATTTTGTTCGCGTAATTTACATATTATGAAAAGGGGTGGTTGACAGATACTCTGGTGTTGTTTGCTCCTTCTTTCATATTATCAAACATCTAGATCTATCGTCCTTATCGCGTCCCCCCTCCCCCCCCTCTTTTTTTTTCCTTTGCGTTGCTCTCTTGTGACAACACCTGTAATCACCAGTACCGTTACCTGTATGACATATTTGTGTTGCAAGAGCCGTAAAACTTTTACTAAAACGAAACGAAACTCAATGTCGAACGTTTACTTCCGTGACGTCTTTCCAGCTTTCTTAGATTAGTTAGATCGTGCCTTTGCGATGTTTACTATTGTATGGTCAAAGATTTGAGGCGCAACTTATCTTCAAATGTCTATTTAACGGGTGAATCAATGGCATCCATACTTTGCACAGCAATTTGTTTCAATTTATCTCAACTTAATCATATTTTTTCCTCAACAATTGAAGGTAGATTATAAAACTTTTGTTCATAAGTTAATATAAAATAGCCTACTATTGATCTCCGTCACGCAGAAAATGGGATTGCAACATTTCCCTAGCTGTAAAACTATTAAAATCTGTAGAAATCACCCACTTGGATTTTTAAAATTAATATTTATTGAGGAATGTTCTAGAATATAGTTTTAAATCTTAACAAAAATATTGATTCTTTAAGACAAATTGATGCAAGTCAATGTGCAAATGCTGGACAGTCTATGTTCGATAGAAGTTTAGGAAATATCTGACAATAAGTTGCGAAGCGAATTTTTGACCGCACTATAGTCCGAGTCCCCTTGAATGCATGCAATGTACGTGGTGTATTCTATTCTGCACTTTTTACGCCAACCTTTGCGTGTTTTATACTTCTCCTAAATAATACTTTTGACACCAACTTATACGGTGTTTTGATTTGCCTAAATTATACATGCAATATACTTTTTATACTAAAAATTTCCAATGTTTTAGTTCTCCTAAATTAAATACATGCAATATACTTTCAACACCAACCTTTACGGTGTTTTGGTTCTCCAAAACACACGCAGTATAACATAATGTACTTGTTGCACCAACTTTTATGTTATTTACTGCTTCTCATTTTTTTTTAAATGCACTATATTTTTAAACCAATCCTCTTATAATGAAACTAGTCAAGCATTGCCCACAAACCTGTCAGTCTGACAGATGCAATAAATAACCACCAACTGCAATGCCATTCATCTTGCGCTGCGGTGCTCGCTATTGAATACGGTTGTGAGTGGAGCACATGTCAGAGTGACCCATGAACCCGTGTTTTGCCCCATCAGATGGATCAATACCATAATATTTTGTCACTCACAAACCTAACCCACATGTGTGTCCCGTCACTGTCAGTG
>NW_004797719.1:158683-194788 GCF_000002075.1 Aplysia californica | reverse complement strand
ACACACACACTCACAAACACAAATACATAAACGCGCACATACCCAAACACAGCCAAACATGTAAATAAAATTTCAAAACAAACCGCAAAGTGCTCCTACCGTGAAAATGGAAAAGAGAAAAAAACCATGATCAGTTAGTAGGCTTGAAATGGAAGCATTATTTCTATTTCTGTCACCTCTCTTCTAGTTGCAGGCCTACATGTATGAATCAGTCTTCGACAAGATGCTGCTTGTTCAAACGACATTTCGCTGCCTGGCCCTCCTCCCCCTGCCCCACCCCGCCCCGCCCCCTCCTCTCCCATTTACCTTTAGCCTATCCCTCGCACCACAAAACGCCGCACCGGCAAAACTAAATTCACTAAAACCTCTCGCGGCGAAACTGTCAACGAGCAGTTGTTACTATTCGGTTATTCTGTTTTGTTAGCATGAGTCTGGGTCACCTACATTTTGCCCCTTTCATTGAACTGATATCAGTAGAATAATATTAATAGTAATAATATACAGTACATTCTAAATGTGTACCCTTGAATGCATTGCGCAGTTCAGTCCGACTGCCGACTCGCCTCGCCTGGACCTGGGAGTAGTCATAGCCCAGTCATAGCGAAAAACAGCTCCGATCATCTGCTGCCTAAAGATTATTCAGCCAGTCAGTGTTGGAGAGGCCTGCGCGTGCCGCCAGAGGGGGCTGTGCGCCTACATAGCAGACGGTTATTCTTAGCGATCTTCAGCGAGCTGAAACCTTTGTCATGGCTGTGTCGTTGTGATAGGGAACACATGTATTTAAGATTTTCTACCTTATGACACAAGATCAGGTAAGTTTGTTGTTCTTATATGTTTGAACTGATACGACACGTGAATTTTAATCTTCCTATCAGTTTTTGATAATCCGTAATCGCCTGTGGTAACCTCTCTTTCGCCGATACAACAGCTCAGACTTGCTTTGACCTAAAATGGGATTGTTTTCAGAGTGCCGACTTCAGTACAGACATCAGGACCCGGCGGGGCTGTCTGAGCTAATCACCAGAATATAGCTTCTTCTACCCACAATAAAATTCCTTGCCTCCTTCAAAATGTTTTTGTTTTACCCATAGTTACTCATTTCGAAGGCGTGAATCATCTGTTGGGACGTGAGTTTCCGCTGTTCAGGCTGACATTGATACCCTCCGGTATCACAGTATCAGTATCTGCTCTCAACAGCTGATTGGTGCGGCGAATGAGTTCCCCCAAAATTGTTAGACGTTATATAATCTCGCTTTTAATTTGACTTAAAATAAGTGTGTCTTCTGTCGTAGAGTCTTATACATTCATCATGTCTACATAATCTTTAGTAACTACATCGCACTTCCTCTTAAACACACAGAGACCCCTCTGGAATTTGATGGCCTACTTTGCTTTTTGGGATGTATGTAAATAGGTCGTCGGCCTAGGCCTGGCCCTGGTTTGTTCAGCTGTGGTATGGAAAAGTCGGTGGCTAAAAATAAATTTGCTTTGTTGTTATCATGAAGAAATATTGTGCCTTTTTGCAAGTCCAGACTAGATTTTCATTCAGGATTAGTTAACTATTTGGTTTAATGTCTGCTTGCCCTATGCACTGTGCAATTAAAACTTGTTTTTGAGTCTAGGTCTGAATCTAGAAATCTCTAGATTCTAGATTCTAGATGTTAGCTCCAAACTAGATTCCTAACTGGTTAGGTAAGTAATGATCAAGGAGGCAGAAGGGTGCTATAGTTAGTCATAGAGACTGAAGAGGAATGAAAGTTTAAAGTGGAAAACCTGTTTTTAAAAAATCATTTTTCCTGAGCCGTTACATTGGAGTTGGAGCCTACTCAAAACTTTAGACAGCTTCCATCGTAATCAGGAAACTGACTTCCCATGAGCAACATCGTCAACGTCTAGGCCTATACACTCTTGATCTATACTCTGGAAAATGAAACTGAGCAGTGTGTGATGTTTCGGCAAGGACACATCTACAAAGACCAGTAGTGAATGCTGTGAATTCCAACGTGAGACCAGTTGTTCTGTGGACCACTGCTGTCCTTCAATTTGTGCCATGTCATGTCTGCACAAGTTTTGTTCTCTTCTTTTCTATTTATTTTTATAGATTCTAGCCCTTTCTCTTGTAGATAACTGAGTAGCTTGTCGTGGATTCATGGCAGCCTGTACGATCATCCGGATTTTTAAAAATGAATGATTGGGGGAGGAACAGAAAGAATTGAGTTACCCGTTATTATTAAGGCTAAGGTTTTGTAAGAATAGTCTGGTGTGAGGGTAGAGTTGGTCAAGAGATCAGGTAACCTGATGTGGTTTTCCTCCATCTCTTTGTTCATGTCCTTATATAATATCCTTTCCCTCCTTGATAATAAATATAATGGAACTTACTTAAAGGTTTTAGCTTTGTTAGGCTTTCAACTTCTGTTTTTGTAAATAATGTCTTCATGATTCATGGTGGAAGTCTCACAAAGTGGGACTATAAATAAAAGGTTGAAATTGAAGACTGAGCAAAACAAGTGTTTTTAACTCCGCGACCGCAGAAAACATGTCATCACGGAAGAGTGCTTGACCATTTGTTGTTTCTCAATAAAGAATGCTGTTATGTTTACATTGTAGTAGTACACTGTTTCTCAAAACTACAAAAAAATTATGACCAGGTATGTTGTAGATGTAATGAGGCGCTTCGATCGGTCCAAGTTTACTCTTCTTAATGGTAAATTAGTTTTTGTGGTTTCTCCTGACATTATGTTTCGACCTACAAGACAATGATAAATGACGACAATACATTAAAGTTTTTTTGTCCCCTTGAGGTCTATTATAATCTGCTTCTGCCCTCCTTCCTTCCGTTCCCATTGAATGAAATGTGAGGGTCTTCACCTTTCGAGGTCAAGGAAATTGTGTGAATTAGATAAAAAGAGCTTTTGATCGTAGAAAAATTTGATCATAGAAAAACAAGCTCAGGCAGCCTTTGTAGTTGTAGCCTTCTTTATTGGTCAAGGTTTTCTTACTTTTTGTGAGTTTATTTCCTGCATTTGGAAGTGATACATGATGTGATTGAGTAGCTCCATATCTGTTGGAATGTGGTATCTCGCTCTCAGCGTAGATTGGCTTTTCTTTTACAGGCTGGTTCGACACTGTCACTTCCCACATTATCTAAATTATATCATGTTGATAGGGGTGTAAGTAGAAACAGAGTGTTTAAGGGTTTTATATTCTGATAGACTATAATTAAACGTCCGAGGGTCTCTGATAAGACCGAGCGAAATGGGTTGTGAGCCTTGAAAACTCCACAAAAACTTTAAGAATGCCCAGTCTGGGATTTGAACCAAGGCCATCCACTCCGCAGTCCGGCACGATACCAACTGAACGAACGGGGCACCTGTAGAGGTGTAGTAAGAGATGAACTATCATTACATGATAGGGATGGATTTAGACTTTCTGTTTGTGCTGTCAGCCGTGGCAGGCGTACCTTTTCTGCACTTTTTGTCAAAATTTTGTCTTTCCCACTCTTTCACACAAAAGTGACAACGTTACCCAATTGTTGAAGGCTATTCCTCAGTCCTGGCATCAGTTCTAGAATGTGGAGACTTGTCTTTGTGTGTAGAATTTGGTTGCTGTTGGTGACCCTAGATCTCTTAGTTGTAATTTTAGTTTGTTTTTATTGCATTTGCAACACTATTAAAAGTACAAAGATGGGCCTAAGATGTTATTAAAGAGTAACATAAAAAAGAGGCGAGATGGGGATGATACATGCTGATTGGAAAAGAGGAGCAGGCCACACCAAAGCACCCACCAACCACCCACCCTAGACATCTATATTTTAAATCAAAACATGTGAACTTTTTGTCTTTGTTCCTCTTCATCAGTGTCAGTCGGGAAGGGTGACCCGTGCTGGTATCCCTCTGAATTCATCCCAAATAAACAGAAAAAGCTAGCAGAAAAGTCCATCATCGTCATCTTGTGTACTGAGAATTATCTGGTGCCCTCAGTTCTGTTCTATGGGTGGTTGGCGGGTGCTGTGGTGTGGTTTGTTTCTTCTTTCCTATCAAATATCTATCGTCCTTATCTCCCCTTCTACTTTTATGTTTGTTACTCTCTTGTAACTCCTCTAATCTTCTGGCGCTCATATGACCTTTATGCAGTTGTGAGCACCGTAAAACCTCTACTAAAGCTAAAAAGTTCTGTTCTGTATGGGTAGTCCAGAAAGTAAATTTTTGCAGAGAGAGAAAAATAAACATACTTCGTTTCCTTAAAACACATGTCTACGTTACATATCTTTTCATACTATTTTCAGCATTTAGAATTTGAATTTAGACAAAATAATCCTTGAGCACATGCAAACGATACCACAGATTAAGATCATAGAAGATACATCTTTATTGTCCAGATCCTGGCTCATTGGTATTGTGTTTCTCCTCATAGGCCTACACACTGTGTACACACACACACACGCGCGCGCGCGCACACACACTCACAGACACACACGCAAACATGCACACATAAGTGTACGCATTGAAACCACAGTGGTTGTAGTTGTAGATTCGTGGTTCTCTCCATGTTGTACTTCGTCCAGAAAGCAAATTTTTGCAGAGAGAGGAAAAAAACCCTATTTTGTTTTCTTAAAACCCTTTTCTATGTTACGTATCTTTTCATAATACTATTTTCAGCATTTAGAATTCGAATTTTGACAAAATATTCCTTAAGCAAATTCAACCGATACCACAGATTAAAAAGAGAAGATAAATCTTTATTGTCCAGATCCTGCCTCGTTGGCTTTGTGTTACACCACGTACACACATACACACACACACAAAAACACGCACAACACACACATATATCATGCACACATAGGCATTCGCCTGCGCATTTGAACACCGATATACACTAACACACTCTCTCACACTTCCTTTTTCCGCATACATCTGTGTACAAAGCCATGATAATACAGTAACAATAGTATGCTTGCATTCACAAACCGGCTCACAGTCGCATGTAATATAAATGGACAATGAATATAAATATTAATAAAGTTAGGCTAGTTACGTACTCTGTATTCCGATTGTAACTCAATGGTATTCTGATATTGCATGCTTTTGAGGTCATCGGAATGTTACTTATCAAGATGATTTAGATGAGAAGTTTATGGATGATGGTAAAAATGACCTTCTGTATGTATCTTTTCCTTTTACGGATCAGAAGCCAATCCTTGGTCTTTTGACTTCTGGTTATTTTTATTTGAGGGAACGATGGATGTTTAATATGTACAAAAAGATATAATTAATTTTTCTAGGTCAAGTGATTAAAAAAAAAAAAGTAAAATTTCGGACTTCTGAACAGCTGACCAACAATACAAGCCTATGTTTTTACTGTGGATCTGTGTGGACCACACTTTTGTGTCTGTCTGTCTGCTGGGATACTTTATTCTGCTGCTGTGTCTGGGCTGGCCCTACACGGGACAAGGCTAAAGCAGCTCACCTCCTTAACTATCTTTTGTGGGTTTTTGTTGTTTCTTTTTTTTTAACCCTGCCCATTTCTATCAACTGGCGCTTTTGTGTTTAGTAGAGACAACAACAACTACAAAATGTGCGGCACTTTGGATTTTAAAATTTTACTGTTAGTATTTAATTAGTGTAGACACACGAGAGAAATATGTTATCTATCTATCTATCCCCTATATTTTGTGTTGATGGGAGCATAATGTGTAGTCGAAATTGTCCTAGAAGGCCATCCTTTTTTTCAGGAGAAAAGTGATTGTCTTGGACAGGTGGATGTCTTTGATAGAGTCTATAATGCAGAAAAAAAGGGTTGAAGTGGGAAGTGGTCATTGTAAAGGTGGTTGTTTTTTTAGAGCAGGCAGGACTATTTAACAAATGGGTGGAGCAGATAGGATACTTCCATGTTCTTTTGTTATAAAATAGCATATAATTTGATTGATATTTTAATAATGAAGCCTGTCGTCCAGATGATACGTGGTCCTACAAATCTCAAACTAAAGATTCCACTGGAATCTTGCTGTGTGACTGGCGGTTGACACGAGATTACAATAATAGGTTTCGCGGAGTGAAGATGAGTCTATTTACTTGGTCCCTGCTATCGCAGCTAACTTGGAGGTTTTAATGATTTTCTTTGTCTTTACATTTGTGACTCTTGTAAAGGGTTTTCATCAAGGCCAGTGGGTGGTTGGCGGGTGCTTTGGTGTGGTTTGCTTCTTCTTTCCTATCAAACATCTTTCGTCCTTATCTCTCCTTCTTCATTTTTGTGTTTGATACTCTCTTGTAACTCCTCTATTCCTGTGGCGCTCATATGACCTTATGCAGTTGCGAGCGCCGTAAAACCCTCTACTAGAACTAAAACTTTCATCTAGGCCCTGGCGGAAAATCATAAACAGCTGTCAGACCTAAGAAATCCTGTGTAGTATTTGTCATTTGACTATAGTTTGAAAAAGTGGTACTGGTTTATGCTGCGCTGGCTTGACAGTCAGACACTATCCTGACGAATGTGATGAATTGAAGGGAAATCATTAGTATGAAGACAAATTATGTGTCACAGTGTGGTGGAATCAGGCACTCATCAATTTTTTGGGGCATATGGGGTAGTTGATATCATCTTAAAAAGCCTGTTCATTTGCCTTCCTTTGGGGGGGGGGGAATATCCATCTATGTGGAATAGAAGTCAAAATACTTGCAATTGAAGGAGGTCAGGGTCACCTGGTTTCAGGGGTAAAGTTAGCCGCCAAAGTTTGGTTACTTCTTTAGCCTGAGAGTTCTTAGAAACTGAACATTTACTTTTTTTCACCTTTAATCAATGTTTTCAGTAAAATTCACACAAAAATGTGTTTTTAAATGGACTTAAAAAGTGTTGAGCCAAAAATAGAAAATTAGAAAAAAAAAATTTCTTTGATTTCTTTATTGTGACGAGCACCCGATCTCGCCACACTGCCTCAAATGTGTACATGTGCTAAAATACCTTGGGTTTGGGGATTTTTAAAATATTTTTTTTACACCGAAAAGATGGATTTGTATTAGTGGTTGGGGTAACTCTAAAATCTTTTGGTTTATACAATGTATATTGAAATGTGTCTTTTCAGTTGCATGTTGCCTCTTTAATCGAGTTGTGAACTGCCACTGATGCTTGAAAGCCTATTCTAAGCTTATTAGTTTTGACATGAGATGTGCGTGGACATGTATCTTTGTGTCAGTAACTCCCTCCGACATCATCACTGATTAACGGCCTTTGGCAAGGAGGCTTCTTTCTATTGTAAATGTACAAGGTTTACATCCTGATCAACACAATTTAGGTAATTGAGGAGACAGTTTTTACTGTGTCCTCGTGGGTGGTTGGCAGGTGCTCTGGTGTGGTTTGCTTCTTCTCTCCTATCAAACATCTATCGTCCTTTTCTCCCCTTCTTCTTTTTTATATTTGGTACTCTCTTGTAACAGGTCTAATCTTCTGGCGCTCATATGACCGTATTTTGCAGTTGCGAGCGCCGTAAAACATCTACTAAAACTAAAAATTGTGTCCCCCTCGGGCCAGGTTTCAATGTACGCTTTCTTATTCAGTGTTACTTTTGTCCTAACTTAATGATAATAATAAATAGATCTAGTATATGCCGTGCATTTCATTTTCTAAAAAATCTCTTCGAGATGTGGTAGCTATAGTGCTGACTCAGCATAAATCAGCTCAGTTTTTGTCTTTTCTATCTCTGCCTCTGTAGCGTTGTGTCCCGCGGTGTTCATCTTTACGGCCAGTTTCTGGCTCTGTAAAGTGTAAATAAAACTATAATAATACAGTATTTTATGCTTCATATTTTTTTTTCTTTGCTCCTCTTTGGTTTTTGTTTCTTTTAAAATCATATCATGTAGCTGTGTTCCTTCTCTCTGTCTCTCTCGTGCTTTAAATTTGCATGGTCTCTGAGTTTCATTTTACGTGTGTTTGTTTGTACATGCCAACAGGATTTTTTTTTTCAGTGCTGGTAATATTTTCGTTACTCTTTATTGGCATGAATTCTCTTTTTTTATGCGATCTTGCTTATTTCTCTCTCTCTCTCTCTCTCTCTAGATCTCTCTCTCTCTCTAGATCTCTCTCTCTCTCTCTCTAGATCTCTCTCTCTCTCTAGATCTCTCTCTCTCTCTCTCTAGATCTCTGTGTCACACTGTTTGTCTGTCTGTCTGTCTCTCTCTCTCTCTCTCTGTCTCTCTCTCTCTCTCTCTCTTTCTCACTCTGACTCTGTCTGTTTGTCTCTCACTCTCTCTCTCTCTCTCTCTCTCTCTCTCTCTCTCTCTCTCTCTCTCTCTCACACACACACACACACACTCTGTGTGTGTGTGTGTGTCTGTCGACACTCTCTCTCAATCAGTCTATTGACTGTCTGTCTCACTCTGTTTTGTCTGTCTCTTAGTATCTCTCAATCGGTCTCTCTGTCTGTCTCACTCCCTCTGTCTCTTTCCTTTCACACTCTATAATCGCAGCTGGCCATGCATGTGAATTTACCTGTCTTATTTTTCATGTATCATTCACGTCCGCTGTGTTTTGTCGACAATGTGAAGACTTCTTGTCCGTCACTCACACCCTTCCTCTCTCTGATATCCACCAGACAAAACAATAATTGTAGGGCCTTGGCGGGTGCTCTGATGTGGTTTGCTTCTTCTTTCCTATCAAACATCTATCATCCTTATATCTCCTCCTTTTTTTTTTTTTTTACCCTCTTGTAACACCTCTAATCTTCGGCACTTATATTACCTTATTGTGTTGCAAATGCCGTAAAACACTTACTGAAAAAAAACAACAGCAACAGTTAAGATCAAGAACAAAAAAACTTTAAGAGCCGTCTTTTACCGGAGTTGTTCTCTACTGTTGAATCTTTCCACGTGGAGTTCATTGTCGTTGGTGGTTGCTGGTTTTCTGTCATTGACCACGGGCGGTTGTATTGCGCCACTGGTATTTCTGACTTCTGTTGTTTCTATCTGTCTTGCTTCTTCCCAGCAATAGAATTCGGGTGGTTGGCGGGCGCTACTGGTTGGTCCCCTTTTTTACTTTCCCTCTCTTGTTTCTGTGTGTCTGTTTCACCCCCCCCCCCCCAAAAGCACTAAATGACCGTCGTTGTGTCGATGTGCTTCTCTTTCCTCAAAACAAATCAAATTAAGTGGGTGGTTGGAAGGTGCTCTGCTGTGGTTTGCTTCTTCTTTCCTACCAAAACAGCTGTCGTCTTTATCTCCCCTCCTTTTTTGTGTGTTTGTTACTCTCTTGTAACACCTTTAATCTTCGGCACTTATATGACCTTATTGTGTTGCGAGTGCCGTAAAAATCTTGCTAAAACGAATACAACTGAACGATGTAGTGGTAAGGCGCTTCGCTGTCGCACATAAGAAACCCGAATTCGATTCCCGAGTGGGAATAAAACATTTTTATTGAGTATCTGGGTCTTTATGCTGGGATATTTTTTCCCTCTCAGCCCAGGTTTCTTTTTATCCATCTCAGTCTCAGCTCGGGTTGACTCGTGGTTGGAAGGTGCCACTGGTTGGTCCTGCCCCCTCCCCCCCCTCCCCCGTTCCTGTCTTGCTTCTTTCCAGCCCTACACTATATGACCATAATTGTGTATATTATTATTATGTGTTTTTCTTCACTCAAACTTTGAAGTCCTCGTTAGCCCTGACAAGCAGGTTCGGTGCCTGCACTGCACCCCCTCCCTAATGATCTAAATTCTGTCGTGGGTGGTTGGTGGGTGCTCTGGTGTGGTTTGCTCCTTCTTTCCTCCCAAGCATCTCTCGTCCTTATCTCTCCTCCTTCTTTTTTGTGTTTGTTACTCTCTTGTAACGTCTCTAATCTTCGGTACTTATTTGACCAAATTGTGTTGCAAGTGCCGTAATACTCTTACTCTTACTAAAACTAAAATCTGTTGATGGAGGAAGCTTAAAAACACTAACAACATTAAAAAACAAAAAAGTTTCACGTGTTGCCGAGTCCTCGTAGTGCGTGTGTCCCCCCGAAAAGTAGGCGGTACATCCAGGTGTCAAACGGGCTGACCCCGCCCAAGGTCAAAGTGGTGTCCGTGAAGCCAGTAGCACATTGTTGTACCATGTAGGGCGGAGACCGTGTGGTGGTGCTACGGTCCAGCTGACCCGTCCATCATCGCACGTAATAGCCACGCAAACACGTGCAAGACCAGCGTGGGTGGTTGGCGGGCGCTCTCGTGTTGTTTGCTTCTTCTTTCCTATCTTATGTCTATCGTCTTTATCTCCCCTCCTTCTTTTTGTGTTTGTTACTCTCTTGTCACACTCACCTAATCTTCGGCACTCCGATGACCTTATTGTCACGTGTCGCAAGTGCCGTAAAACTCTTCCTAAAACCAAACAAGCCCAGTTTCTTTGTGGAGGCTTGTTACATCGACCACCGTCATGTGAACGCAACCACCGTAATCTTCTCAGCGTGCAACAAGAGGGCCTTATGACCACGGGGGGAGTGGCGGGGGGGGGGGGGGGGGGGGGAGGGGGGGGAGGTTGGCCCAGTGACCAATCGCTGTTTAGGCGGTCAGTTTGTTGTGAGAAAAATGGGTTCTAATTGGGCATGCTTTTTCTTTCTACCTGGCGAATGTAGGGGAATTCCCCTTCCTTCCCTACTATAAAGACGGGGTAGCCGTGTCCGATGGTCACTTTTCGACACCACCACTTGTTGTATTCTTTGAGGAGTTTGTGAGACGACATGTCTTGTTGAGTTTGTTGCTCTATTTCGGACATCGACAACCATGCAGAGACCAGGATCCCCGCCGTCGCCACGGTCTATTCTACAACGTGGACATCCAAGTAATTCACACTTTGGGTTTTTAAAGATTAGTATAGGTTCTAATTTAGTAAAATTCTGGTGGCGAATTTTAAAGTAAAAGTCAAGTCCCACCATGTACAATACAATGTGTTTTTCCAGCATTGTCAGTAAAATGCGCTTGGTTTGAAGTACTGTTTAAAGTTTACGAAAATGTTTTCGTTTACAGAGATCGAGTACTTATACATCTATAGATTCTATTTGTAAAAAGTTAAAGTACAAAGCTGTACCCGTCTTTCTACCTGGATTGGCTGGCACGTGCTGAGCACATGTTGGACAGAGTAGGTCAAGTGACGCTACTACCGATCAGTCTGTGCAGGGTAGCAAGTAGATCTACATGACGACTCGCGGTTTGTCGGCCAACGTTTGAGAACTTTTACTTTTGGATCGGTGCACGCGTCATGAAAACCCTGCATCTGTAGTGTGTATGATTTTTTAATGCGAATGATAAACTGCCTGGATCTAGAAATCTAGTAGTTAATTATTTAAATTAAAAAGTTTGTGTGTGTGTGGGTTGGACCGTAGTCTAGCTCACAGTTCATTGTTCATACTACGCGAAATTTTTTTGTCAGGAAGGGAAATAGATCTAGGCTGTATTTGATTTCACTGGCTTTACTTCATTTTTTTGTTTGAGTGTTATGTCCAAGTGTTCAAATTTTGGGGCCATTCTGTTTGGAACTGATTAGGATTAGGCGATTGGATTTAGTTCTGTATTTTTGTTCTCGGGTGCCCTACTCTAGTCTAAGTCTTTGTTGGCAGAAACTTCTTGTTCTCCGAATTAAATCTAGGTCTAGATCTAGGCACTGGTTGTCCTCTTCTTTTTGTCTCTCTCTCAAATCTGTCTGTCTGTCATTCTCTCTGTCTTGTCTGTTGACTGTACTGTGCATACTTGGGCTTGGGACTATTTCATGTTTTTTAGAAATAGAGTGAGATCTCTGTTAGTTTATCATCATTTTTAACCATTACTTCCTTGACTTCCATTACAAGTATGTGTGTAGGCTGTAGCCTCTTGGAGACAGTTGGCGGGTGCTCTGTTGTGATTAGCTTTGTTCTTCCCTATCAAAACATCTCTAGATCTATAACATCCCTCTCCTCCTTTTCTTTGTTGCTTGCTTGTGACACCTCATGATCATCACTAAGAATCTATATATATATATATATATAGATCTATGACTTACTTAATAATTGTGTTGCAAGTGCTGTGAACCTCTTACAATTAGGCCTTACATGATTCGCTCAATCCTTCTTTTATCATTTGAATGCCAGGAAAAGCAAACATTTCCAAATGACATTTAAGAAAACTTTGGCTGGAGAGGGGATTAACTGGGAGACTTCTGTTTACTTTACTTATGCACCCGTCTCATGGTCACGTTTTATATACTTCTTTTCGGTATTTTTTTAAACTTTCCCTCCCGTCTCACACTCAGCTACCAGTTGTCTATTTTCTACTAAATATTGATGCGCTGAACACGAATATCAACTTCATTTCCGTAGCAATTTAATAGTTTTTTGAAATATTTTATTGTTTTTAACTGAGATAGACATGCTTTGGACCAATTGGGGGGGTTCCAGGCCACCTGGGGTAAAAGAAAATCTGGGGGGTTACCCATGATTTGATATTTTAGTTAGATTTGAAATTGTCTTGAAAATAATTGCTTTGCGACAGTTTTAGTGGCTTTATGTGTGATCTGCAGCAAACAGTAGAAAAAAGTAAGAAAATACCGCAGTTTGACCCCTGAAACAGTGCATCTGTGTGCGGGAGTGAAAGTAAAAATTTACCTTTTGCATGCTTAACTCGAATATGGTCTGGGTCTTCATTTTTGCCGCAAATCAATAGTTATTGAGTTATTGATGTTTGAAAATACATTGTAGTAAATTTAACTATATCCCTGCATTTCACAATGATTTGATGTTTTGGCAATTCAGATTGATATTTACCTGAAAACACAATTAATTTGCAAGGGTTTTAGGGGCCATACATGTGTTGTACAGCAAAAATTATGGCAGTTTTTCCCTCCAATCAAAGCATATATGTGTGGGTGCATAAGTAAAAATCTACCAGGATCCCTTCCCTATTTTTTTTTCAGATGGCTTTACCACTTCTGATCTGTGAGTGGTTGGCGGGTGCTCTGGCTAGTGTGATTTTGCTCTTTCTTTTCTATCAAACGTTTATTGTTCTTATATCTCTCCGGGCCCCTGTTGGTACGGTTTTATTTTACTAATTACTTGTGGACTTGACTCATGTTCAGACGTTCGAAAGCAATTTTCTTGTTCATATTTTTTTTCTGCTTGTTAAACAAATTTTTAATTTAACTTTATATCCACAGCAAATTATAAGATATGTATATATCAATACATCCATATATGATGATTTTTAAATGGGCCCAAGTACTATACTTCTTTTCAACAAATTAGGCATGGGTAGGGGGTTTCTGGGGGCATGCCTCCCTGTATTTCACCATTATTTGATGTTATGCAATTTTCTTGAAAAAAAAAAGGATTTTTGAGAAAGTGAAGATAAAAGCAGAGATGCTCTCAGGTTTTGAACCCAGGACCTTTTCAATGAGAGGTGAACAATGTACATCTAGACCATAAGAGCCCCAACACAAACTGATGAATAGGTTATGACAGGTCTGTGATAGTTGGACTCAAATAAGTCTGTGACCTCAGTGGATTAGAGTTTGAAGTGTCGTTTGAACTGATGATATTGTCTTATCCAAGTGGCCGTTAGTCTGTTAGAGTAGAGTAGGTTGTCTTCTCCAAGTGGCCGTTAGTCTGTTAGAGTAGAGTAGGTTGTCTTATCCAAGTGGCCGTTAGTCTGTTAGAGTAGAGTAGGTTGTCTTATCCAAGTGGCCGTTAGTCTGTTAGAGTAGAGTAGGTTGTCTTATCCAAGTGGCCGTTAGTCTGTTAGAGTAGAGTAGGTTGTCTTATCCAAGTGGCCGTTAGTCTGTTAGAGTAGAGTAGGTTGTCTTATCCAAGTGGCCGTTAGTCTGTTAGAGTAGAGTAGGTTGTCTTATCCAAGTGGCCGTTAGTCTGTTAGAGTAGAGTAGGTTGTCTTCTCCAAGTGGCCGTTAGTCTGTTAGAGTAGAGTAGGTTGGGCCGTAGGTTGGGCCGTAGGTTGGGCCGTAGGTTGGGCCGTGTTTGTAACACTTTCTTTTCTTTGTTGTCTAGGCCAAACACACCCTGCTTCTCATTACCTTTGGCATCCGGGGGCGACAGATTTGAGGCGAATGGCCATGGTTGGAAGCAGCCCAGCAACCCAGAACTCCTCCAGACCCTCGTGGTCGTCCGCTCCTCAGTCCAGCACACCCCCCGAGGCTGAAGAGAACTTGCCACAGCCCCTCTCTGCTATGGCAGCCAGTGAGTAGCTGCGTTCTTTTGTCATTTTCCCAATATTGTACAGAAGGCAAAAGTAGACTGCATTTGTGACGATTGACTCATTTTTAATTAGTTGAACCTGAATTCGGCGTAAGGCTGAACTTTTCATTTTCTGTTGTCCATTCCCCCTCCCCCGAAACAAAACTTTTGAGTCGATAGTGCTGTAAAACCCCTACTCAAATAAAACAAACCTCCTGCCCCACCCCAAGTTTTCTTTCTTCCTTTTTGATTTATCTCCTCCTTATGTTCAAGTCCCAAGTTGTTTCGATGCCCCTTCTTTGTTTGGATGCGGCAACATAAGTTCACTTACTGTCATTATATATTGTCCCATTTTTAATGCTGGAATTTTCATAACCTGAGTGGTGCCAGAGATCTGCATTTTGACACACATGGTAGAAGTGACATGGTCTAACGATCTGATGGGGGGGGGGGGGGGGTGGGGGTGCTTGCTCTCTTTACTCAGTGTCTTTCTCTTTCCTAGATCTGAATAACCTTTAGCATGTGGAATTACTTTTGTTTTTGTTTTGGTTAATTTCACTCCCCCCCACAGTGGGTGGTTGGCGGGTGCTCTGGTGTGGTTTGCTTCTTCTTTCCTATCGTACATCTATCGTCTTTATATCCCCATCTTCTTTTTCGTTGGTTACTCTCTTGTAACACCTAATCTTCGGCACTTATATGACCTTATTGTGCTGCAAGCGCCGTTAAACAGCTCCCCCCACACCCACCGTTTATTACTTGTGTGAATGTGCCTGTTCTCACTGGCACCAACTATGATATCCTCCTCAGACCTTCACGGGGCTATAGGAGAACACAGACGCAACAGCCGCTCATCCTCTGTGTCCTCAGGAGGCTCCAGCGGGAACGGTGGAGAGGCGGGCGACTCAACGCGCCAGCAGGCACAGGCTCGCCTGTCGGCCATGCCCCAGCCCAGCCCGGCCGACCCCTCATTAGAGCAACAGGCCAAGCACATTCTGCAGCACCTGGACATGCACCCCTCGGGGGACGACCCCCAGGACTTGTTGGACAAGGTAGGCTCATGATTGCTGCAGGGAACTGCTGCTTTTTCTTTCCTCATCCTTACTATCGTCATTTTACCTCTCTACTTATTGTGTATGTTTAAGTTTGTCACTCTCTTGTGAACTGCTATTTCCGGGGTGCCTTGAGAGTCAAAGCAGACTTTGTGCGTGGGTGGTTGGCGGGTGCTCTGGTGTGGTTTGCTTCTTCTTTCCTATCAAACACGCTTTGACGGAAACTTATCCGAATATGTCTGTTGGAATACATTGGGGAAAAACTTGTGTACTTGGATGTCAGTTGAAGAAAAGTATAACTGGCTACTAGTGGTATCTGAGGTAAATACTTAAAGATAACTGAAAAGTAGAAAAGGTAGCCATGGAAGATGATAAAATTGAAAACAATATAAAAGCAATTTCTTCTCTTGACAATGATGACATTTGTTTATACATTTCCAGGACAAAGCTGCTCAGATGGTGGGAGACTCCCAGGCGAGCATCCTGTGCGGGAAGCAAGAAGCCAACACGACGGAGGCGGACATCGTCTCCCAGCTGAGCCTGCTGTCCATGGCCAGCACGTGCACCCAGAGCCCGGCCAACACAGTACAGCTGGGTCACCTGATGGACGCGCCCCGCTCTATGGAGCAACAGGCCTTCTCCTCTGGCGTGACGGGTGAGTCAGCATTACTACAGTCCTCCTCTATTATAGTAAAGTAAAGTGAAGTAAAGTTGTTCCCATGGGTGGTTGGCAGGTTCTCTGGTGTGGTTAGCTTCTTCTTTCCTATCAAACATCTATCGTCCTTATCTTCCCTCCTTTTTTATGTTTGTTACTCTCTTGTAACACCTCTAATCTTCTGGCGCTCACATGACCTTCTGCAGTTGCGAGCGCCGTAAAACCTTATACTATACTATACTATACTATACTATACTATACTATACTATACTATACTATACTATACTCTACTATACTCTCTTGTAATCTTCTGGCGCTCACATGACCTTCTGCAGTTGCGAGCGCCGTAAAACCTTATACTATACTATACTATACTATACTCTCTTGTAATCTTCTGGCGCTCATATGACCTTCTGCAGTTGCGAGGGCCGTAAAACCTTATACTATACTATACTATACTCTCTTGTAATCTTCTGGCGCTCATATGACCTTCTGCAGTTGCGAGCGCCGTAAAACCTTATACTATACTATACTATACTCTCTTGTAATCTTCTGGCGCTCATATGACCTTCTGCAGTTGCGAGCGCCGTAAAACCTCTACTAAAACAAAAGAAAAGTTGTCCCCCCATCCCATCCAGACATTGGAGATTGCCTTGTTAGAGAGACAACTTCCTGGGCCTTGGGCATATTGTGGTAGGGTGGCCAGATCCTTTCCAACGCCCCTTAACTTCCCCAACTCGAAGTCGGGTACCCATTACTGCTGGGATGTTCGCTGTTATGTAAATGTTTTTTAAAAATGTTCTTATTGTGCCGAATCAACATGGGGGGAACTGCTGCTTTTTCTTTCCTCATCCTTACTGTCGTCATTTTACCTCTACTTCCTTTGTATATTTGTCACTGCTATTTCTGGGATGCTTTGATAGTCGAAGCTGACTTTGTGCTGTTGAGGCTTTAGAGGTGAGCAGAGTAAGCCTGATTCCCTGTTTGGACATCCCTTTTAACATCCACCCCTTGGCGCTCAAATGACCTTATGCAGAAGCGAGCGCCGTAAGACCTTACTAAAACAGAAACATTTGTTCTTAGACTGAGCAGTGGAGCTGTTGTCTTGCTAACTGGTTTTTAAAAAATGTTTCAATGTTTTCATAATGCGGCACAAGATAGATACGTGGGTTGTTGGCGGGTGCTCTGGTGTGGTTTGCTTCTTCTTTCCTATCAAACATCTATTGTCCTTATCTCGCCTTTCTTTTTTATGTTTGTTACTCTCTTGTAACCCCTCTAATCTTCTGGCGCTCATATGACCTTATGCAGTTGCGAGCGCCCAAAAACCTCTATGTTGGGAGCGCCGTAAAACCCTATACTAAACAAACAAAACCAACAAAAACCTCTATTATAACTAGTTCTAAATGTTGTATTTCCTTCTTGTGTTCCTCACAGGACCTGCGTCAGGGACGACCGCTCCCGGACCTTTCAGCTCCTCCAACCCGATGGACATGGTCAACGTGGTCGGTGGATATGTCCAGAACTTTCAGACGCGAGTCCAGAACGATTTCGACGTGATGGGTCTCTCCAAGTTCTTTGACAAGTATCAGTCCAACTCTGGCAGTGGCATGGCGACTGGCGGAATGGCGACTGGCGGAATGGCAACTGGAGGAATGACGGCAGGAGCTATGGGAGGCGCAGGAAACATGGCGCCTAGCAATGAACCAAGCTCCATGGGATCAGGATTTCAGACGTCTACTTCCCCTCGAGGTTTCCAGAACGTCTCCTCTGGATTTGGCCACGGCAGTAGCCAGCAGTTCATGAACAACAGTAACCCTTTCCCTCCCATGGGTAACAATGTGTTTAGTTCTGGTCAGAATATGAGCATGTCTAATAGAGGAAGTAGCTTTTATTCCCCAGTCAATAATTATTCTTCAGGGTCAAATTTTTTCTCTGGTCAAAATTCAAGTAACAACTACTTTAGCCCCTCTCAGATGCCACCTTTTCAAACTTTTGCCTCCCCGCAAGATTTCAGCCTGCCCCCTCCCCCACCCCACGGTTGGCACAGTGGGCCGTTCAGTCCCAACATGTCGGACCCCATCATGGACCGTGTGATGTGCCGCGGCTGCCAGAAGCCCTACAAGTGGCCCATGACCCTGGACTGTATGCACGTGTTCTGCTTCAACTGTATCAGTAACAAGATCAACGGAACCACACAGACCATATGTTGCCCTTTCTGTAACCGGACGTCATCCGTGCCCCAGGGGCCCCAGAAGCTGCTCCTCGACTACGCTCTCTGTCGCTACATGATCAACAAGCTGAAGATGAATCCGTTCTTTTGCACTTCATGCTCGAGGGAAAACGAAGCTGTGATCTGCTGCACCACCTGCCCGGCGTATTTATGCCACGACTGCCAGACTGGCCACGGAACCATGCGTCTTTTCTCCTCCCACAAGCTGGACCCAATTACCAAGGTTGTGATCAACCTGAACGGAGAGTTTGAGCCAATGTGTGAGCGCCACTACCAGAAGCCTCTCACCAAGTACTGCGTGACCTGCCCTCAGATGATCTGCGATGACTGCACCACCGACCATCTCCACCCCGACTCATCCAACAACCACGACCTCCAGGAGTCGTACAACATCGTTATCGCTAGGCTAAGGAACTGGAACGAAGACGCCTGCATCAAGCACAAAGAGGTTCTGGAGCTGAAGAAGAAAATTCCAGATATAAAGAATAGTATCGAGAACAAGAAGAGGGTGGCGAGGAGGAACGTGGACGACTACGCGGATTACCTGAAGAACGTCATCGAGCAGAACAGGGCTGTGTCTCACGATATGGTGGAGAGAGCCGCGGAACAGATGGAGTCCCAGCTCAACAAGTTCAGCAAGTTGATCGACGATATCGAGAGCGAGCTTGAGGCTGTATCGTCGTTCAACACTTTCTCTGTGGATGAAGGAACCCCGTCTATGGTGATGACCAGTCTGATCAACATGGAGAGCAGCTACAAGCGCGCCGTGGCCGAGTACTCTGAGATCTGCCAGAAGCACAGCAGCGAGGGAATGTCCTTCGAGTTCACCTTCAACCCAGACTACCCAAGGACCAACGAGTTCATCCAGGAGAACTTCTCTACAGTCACGTACAAGATCAACGACAGCGAGTTCAACGTGGGCCCCATGCCCATCAGGACAGAGCTGTCCAGAGGCCGCAACTTCCCAGAATTTGGCCACTCAGACAATCCCGACTGCAACTATCAGCGCTGGTCTGCCGCCCCTGATTCGATGTCAATCTCTACATGGAACTCTGGAAATGAACGCGACAGGAAAGGAACATTTATACCATTCCTGAATCGATGCCGCACCAGAACTTCGTTTGTTCACGTCTTTGGTGACTACGGACGTGGGGAATACGCCTTCACAGAACCCAGTGGCCAGGCATACTTTGAGGATGGATCCTATGTGATCTGCGACACCAACAACCACCGCATTGTCTACTACAACAAAGATCACGAGTACGTGCGCTCTATAGGCCAGCCGCCAAATTTGCCAGCCCTGTCGGAGGACCACGAGATGGGCAAAGGTGGACAAAGAGGCAAAGGATTCACTCGCCAGGACGGCTACCTGTACTTCCCTAACAGAGTGGCTATCTGCCCGGTCACTAAGCACATTGTGGCCACGGAGAGACCCCCAAGCCATGACGTCCAGATCTTCACCATCGAGGGAGACTTTGTCCGGTGTTTTGGCGGCAGTGTGCTCCAACATCCCAGAGGTGTGACCGTGGACGAGAACGGTGTCATTATCGTGGTGGAGTGCAAGGTGATGAAGCTCACCATGTTTGACCATGATGGGAATCAGTTGGCCTCTCACTCTCTGGCCAAGGATCTGGAATTCCCTAACGACGTAGCTGCTAAAGACGGGAAGATTTACATCAGCGACAACCGGGGCCACTGTGTGCAGGTCTTTGACTACGACGCCAAGTTCCTCCAGAAGATTGGCAATGACAACCTGACCTACTTCCCCATCGGCGTGTCCATCAACTACCTGAACCAGATCGTGGTCACGGACAACCACAACACCTTCAACATCACCGTGTTTGACCTGGAGGGCAGAGCGTCGTACATCTTTGAGTCCATCACCAAGCATGCCCAGTGCCACAACGTGGCCGTCCACCCAACCAAGCTGGAGCTGATGCTGACAACCAAGGACTGCAACGTCTACTTCTTTAACTACGACCCCAACTCCCAGCACCCGCCCCAGGCCCCCACCAGCCGTGGCTCCAACCACTTTCTGCAGACCAGACGAGCCAGAAGTAACGGCAATGGGAACCACTCCAACTCGTCCTACTACTAAGCAAACCTTTGCCTCTTGCTCCTTCCTCTCTCTCTGCCATTGTTGAATGTTGCTTTAATCGGCACAAGTACTCCCTTCTATATGCTGGGTTATAAGGGACGCGATTGAGGTTCTTTTTCTGCTGGCTTGTTGTTGTTGAATACATATATATATTATTGAAGGAAAAGCCCTCCTGGTGCTTCGTTGTTCTTTGAATATTGCATGCTTTTTGGACAAATCACATGTTGTGGAATTCTTTTCTCCACTCAGCTTAAAACTTAATGGCTTTCTTCTGACTTGTTCAGCATGCTTTATAGAGGCCCTTTTCTGCCGAGGGCGATGTTTGCTAAAAGATGAGAGAGAAACTGCTTTGTACTTTGGTGTGACAGCTCGCCTGTTTTGTTTTGGTGATAGAGATGTTACTGTGTTGCACTTGTTTTTCCCGCGTTGAATGGTCTTGTCAGTTCTGACCGGACATATAAGTATATCATGTGATGGTTTTTAAGGGTAAAAGTGTAGTAAAAGTATAATAAATGCAATATCACAGAGAAATATAAGCTTAGAAATGTTGTTTTTAAAGCACGGTAATACCTCACACGAAGCAGTGATTTACTAAAAAGTACAAGCAAGCATTGAAAGATTTAAAGATTTAAAGGAGTCTTGTCTATTGATCAGCATTCTGGTATATTGCCTTATGGTTCATAGATTTGAGTTGAAAAAATTCTTCAGAAAGCTAGCTGGATGCTAATGTTGTTTGCTCACGCTACACCCAGTGGCTATACCCATGAGAAAGTCATTCATGTTTTAATCAATTGGTTGTTTTGATTTTCATTCACAATTAGTGAGATGATGATTTTGACTTTTTTTGTGTGCATCGAAAAGAGACTTCCATGTTTTTTGCTAATCAGTCTTACTACTTTTTGTCTTCTTTTTAAAAAAATGCCATTTTCTGTTGTGTTTTTCCTTCTTGATTTGTTGTATTTCCAGTAAAGACAACAATAGAAATTCCAGTGGTTTGTCTCTGCGATGTCATGTCCAAATGGTCTTACAAGAGATTTGTCTTTTTTAACACATTTTTAATATTCTTCTTGTTGTTCATTTCTTTTCAGATTGTTGTTGTCAATGTTTCTTGATATTGTAACTTTTTAAATTGATGACACTGAAAACTGTTCTTCATATAATGATACTTATGAAATGTTTGGTTTTTTTGGTGAAATTTGTATCAGACAGACTGAATAGAACAGGACAAATTTTTAAGGAGTAAATATACCCTCTGCTGTATTGTTTACTCGCAAGACATGAAATATGTCACATTTCTTACACATGGTTTATAGCTGTAAACCCTAGTTGCATGTAGCAAACTGCTTGAATATGTTTTGTGTTGAAAGAAAGAAAAAAACCCAACCCTTTATATCTTCTTTAACTTAAGTTGCCAGTAGTCAGTGGCTTAAAACCCCATTAGATTGACCATAGAAAAGAAGAATTTTGTCTGGGAGCAAAACTAAAAATGAATTCTCTGTTTAAGTTGAGAGTGAAAATTGAAAGTCTAAGTGTTTGAACAGTTTTGATACCTCATAATATGCATTTGTTACGACATCATGTGTTGATGTTGATCCTCAGTGTTGACCGATAAGCTGTATGATGCTTTAATGTAGAATGCATAATACATGTAAATGTTTCTCATTTGGATGTTGAAGATCTTGACTTTTGATTATATCTGTAAAAAAAAAAATCGTTATGAGGTGTGATTTGCATTTGTTCTTATGCTTTTTGATGTATTAAGTAAAAAAGAAAATTTAGTCAATATTTATTTATTTATTTATTTATTTAACGTTATAGTACCTCATGAGCATTGTACATTAAGAAAAAAAAATTCCACTCAAAAGTATTTATTTGGGTTCAGCGACCGTGTCCTTGAGTATTTGCTGTGAATTGACGTACCGTTGTGGTCCCCTGTGGCCAGAGATACCAGGTTCTGTGCCGACCCAGAGAGGGGGGCTGGTCGTACCGTGGAAAGATGACTCTGGAAAGTAATTTTTTTAAAAGGACAGGTCAAAAGGTTTTTTTTCAAAGCTGTGCCATTCATGTAACTGTTTTCCACAAAAATTCCTCTGTTCAGCAATATGGATTTCCGTTTATGCCCCAATATGCAATATAAATTGCTTTTTTGTTTTTTAATATTTTTTTTTGTAAAAGATTTGTACGGTTTGGCTCTGACTAAGTAAATTCTATTTTCTTTTGTCATTTGAGTTGTTCTGATGCACATGCATGCTGTATTTCCTCAATGTCCTATTTTGTTACAGGAAACAGTTCTTCCATGTTGTTGACTATAATTGCACCATCCGTTCACCTGTTATTATCAACCACCCTTGCCCCCCCCCCCCAACTCACCATTTTAACTGCCAAAAATCAAAATGTTTCACCCTGATTCATCTGTTCTACGTAAAGTAACAATTGGCAGTGGTCAGTTAATACTCCCTCATAAATTTAAGTCATATTTGTTTAATGTTTTTAACAAAATCGAAAAATGGTAACTTAATCCAAATTCTTGAGTCAAATGGATTTATCCATGCTTCGACATGTTTCGACATGCTTCGACATGTTTCGACATGCTTGGACATGAACCAACTTCTGTGTGCATTATTTTGAGACTTTGAATTTGAAATGTAGTCCATGCCCTGATTTTCATTGAATTTGATTTATTTTCTCTTCAGTTTTTCCTTTTTCTTCTTTTTTTGTTTTGGATTCCTCTTTTCATTTGTCTTGTTTTACCTGCTCTTGATATCATTCCAACATGAAAAAGTGCCTGAGTGTATTTTGTTCTCAGCGGAAATTGGATAGGTGGATGATGAGTTGAGTTGAGCTTTTACTGTCTTCTTTTGCTGCGGCCGACATTTGAAAAGTCTGGGTGGTTGAGGGCCCTGGGCAGTCCCAGCGACTGTGTCTGGAAAGATGGACAATGACTGGATGTCTTGTCAAGTGTTTGGTCTAAATTTTAGCTTCGCGTTTGCCGATTCTGAGAATGAAAAAGCCTCTCCAGTAACATCAGGTGTGACTTTATTTACTGGTCAATAATTTGGGAAATTTTTATGAAGTGTTTGTATTTACTTATATAGACTTTGAAAATTTTATCAATGAACAAATGGCCATACCCCTTTTCCCCTGTTCTCTTCCTTTTTTGTGGTTTATTTTTTTTGCTTGTATTTTCTACTTTACTCTTCTGGGTTAGAAATATGTTGTGGAGGGCCGGCCTCCCACTGGGACGTTTCCACTTTCTCCAAAGCTACTTATACTTATATCAGATTTTTACCACAAGATCAGTTTAATTTCTCGTTTTATGCACAATTTTGTTGGTCCTCCCTCTCTCCCTCTCTCCCTCTCTCCCTCTCTCTGTTTCTCTTTGTCTTTTAACTGTTCTTTCTACTGGTATTGAAATGCTAAGTTGTTCATGTATAATGCATGCTTTTGATACTTCTATAGAACCAGATGTATTGCTTGAAGAGCCCTACCTGTTTACTACACGGACTTTTTGATACCATGATTCTTTTTATTACTGTTACTGATTACTTACTCTTTGCTCATGTGTCTTCAGGATATGGTTCAAGGCTTTTTTTTTGTTTTGAATGTATTTATCTTTTTTGTTTGTTTTTTGTTAAAAAAACAAACTTACATGCGTACATGGACTCCCAGTATGATCTGAGTGAGCAAAAGAGACACCTGTTCTCATCATCTCTTCACCAATCTTCATTGTAACTGTTGATTTGTTGATCAGCTTTTTGCAGAAAGGAGTGTCTTCTGGATCACCTGTTTCCCTGCCCATGATATTGGTGGCTTATCTCTGCACTTGTGCTGCTCTCCTTGAGGACTTTTGCCATACCGATTAATTAATATATATACTGGTTTGTTTGTTTTTTGGATTCTTTTGTTTTTCTATGTTAATCTTATTGATGGTTATGCTGGTTGTATGATGCGATGCACTGACTCTCTGGTCCCACCATCTTGATTAACCCATTGGTGACCCTGTGGAAGGCTGTGTAGCTTGAGCTTATTGATTGCCTTGCCTGACAACTCCACATCTCCGGGAGACCGGGGCCCTTTCCTCCCTTCCTGCGGCATGCGGTTTGTCAGAACTGCTTTACCCATGTTGATCTATTGTCAACGGTCAAATTGCTTTACTACGACGTTAATTTTCCGCGATTGCCAGAAATAGATCTCTCTAACCGTCTGACCGGGAGTACTTTGATAAGGGGAATTTTTCCAAACAAGTTCTTTTGTCTTGATTCTGATTGAATGACCAATGTAGTGAGGTAGATGTCACTCTGCTTACGCAGTTGCAAGCGCCGTAAAAACCTTACTAAAACCTTACCAATACAACACAAAGGGAGTATGTCACTCTCAGGTTGTGTGCCAAAAGAGTGTGCTGGCATGGTGGGGAGTGAGAGAGCCCCCGTCCAGAGATGTGGAGTTGAGCAAGGTACTTACTTCCCTGTGGACAGTTTGTTGCTTATGATATTATGAGTGGAGTATTGTGTGTGCAGTTTTTACAAATGAGAGAAACCAGGTGTTTCACAGTTTGTTTTCTTTCTTACTCACTGCTTTGTTGCAGGTTGGTTTTGTTGTTTTTTAAATTCGGGGTCATCCATTGTGCTTTTCCCCCCCCTTCTTTTCTTCTTTGTTTAATCAATTTTTGCTTTCCCAGTATTTGACTGGCTAGTCTTCCACTGGTCGTTGGTTTAGATAGCACCACGTGGAGTTGACCTAACAATGTCAATAATGACAGGTTTTTTTTTGTTTTGTTTTGCTGAGGGCGTTTTTTTTTGCTGGTGTCTTGTCCACGTCCACCATGGAAGCTATAACCGTTGTGTGTGTGTGGCCTGACATCAGGGCCCATGATTTGGTCAGTAGAATTCTCCAGAATCAACTTTTGGTGTAACAAGTGTTTTCTTCTCACAGTCTGTGTCTGTTCAGCTCCTAATCATCGTGTAAATATGATGGGGTTTTTTCCAGCACTTGTTGATCAATTGGATGTTGTGACTCGTGTGATTTTTTTATAAACATTGTTTACTCTTGTCTGGCATTATGTAAACCAAGATTTTTCAGTAAGGGTTTCACGAGAAAGATTATCTCTTGCCTTTACTGGCTATCTGTCATGTGATTCTGACTTACTTGTTATTGTGCTGCGGAAGATGACGGTTCCAGAAGGAATGAGAACCAACAGCCCCCTACTCACTTGTATGTATGTGTTTTAAAACAATTTTTATTCTTTAGAAGTGAGGAAAATCATCGGAGGGTGTTTACGTGTTGTTTCCCCCGTAAGCCGTAAGGTGGAGTTGCAGTTGAATCTGATGCTCGTATTGTGTGCTACTCAACTTGCCAGTGTTCTTTACAGTTGGACTGAGCTAAGACATGTTGATTTGTTTTTGGTCAGATCTACGGTTTGTTTGTTGTGCAGAGAACTATTCTAGTCCCAGATGTGATTGAAGTTCTGTTCTCAGGTAATGCGGGAGTCCTCCCTGCTCTTGGCTTTCTCAATCACGTGCAGAAATATGATGCTTGGACTTCCAAGATAATCGCTTTGTAAAGCAGACTGAATATATCATAAGTAGTACCCAAGATTGGGAAAGGGATGAGGGGATGATTGCCCCCAGACTCGTTCTGATATTAATTAAAAAACTACTCCTGTCCTTGATGAATAGTTAGTAAAAAAGAATTGTAGGTGCCAGTGATCACGACTGCAGAATCTCTCTCCAGTCATTGTACGTTGGGACGGTGTTGTTGTTTCAAGTTTTCCTGTTTTTTTTTGGTGCATTTTTAATTTGCCAACTGTTTGCTTCAGGAAGATATGCGTATGGTTATTCATGTTATCCATTCACTGGGGTTCTCTCTGTTTGAGATGTGTTTTACCAAAGTCCCCAGTCAGTGCAGAATAGTTGTTACTTACACTCAAGCATTAAGTTCATGTTACCACCACCAGCCATTTTCATCATTTTGTTGGTTGTTGACCTTGGATATATCAACTGTAACAATGCATTACTTTTTTGAAAAAGTCCTCATCCAGACAGTGTTGAAATGTGTTATGTCTCTTCGGTAATTTTGAATGATCTTTTTCCCCTCCTTCAAAGCAAGTGCCATTGTATATTTTAAGATCCAGCCACCTTCCACGCTTGTTTATACTCATGTAGGACCCAATCAAAACCAAACTCATTGAATCACAGCGGATAGAAATCTCTGAAACATGCTTAAGGAATAGCCGTGTTCATCATGGACCACATGTACACTCCACAAACCTGTCTTATTTCAACTAAGGCGCCATTGGTTCATTCAATTCACCCCCATTTGTCCAGGATTGGGAAATTTAGCGGTAAAGTTCTGTACTCATTTTCTCATTGATATTTCTTCCTGGTGCGAGGACTGTAACCTTGTTACTTGTTGTTGTAGCAAAAGCTTGCTTCTCCGGCTACAGGAAAGCTGTTATAAACATTGCTGTCCACATTCCAACCCAACTGAATGTTTTAACCTAACGAAATATGGTATCTCATACAGTGTGTGCCTACTTGAAAACTTTCTTCCATTTAGATTTTGAAAAAAAGTCGTTCCGCAGTAGGCTTTTGTCCAAGATATTCACCGTCATCTCTGTATTTTTGTTTCCTTGTGCTGCAGTATTTATTTCCCCCTCCCCCCCTCAAAATGTGATTCCTACTGAGATATGGCTGTCCAAATGGGACCTGCACGCCTGGAGCCCTTTTTGAATGGCTTTTACTTTAATGAAAAGAAGTTCAACTTTTTGAAGTGGATTAGTTTAGTGGAGTTTTGTCTCAGTGTGAAGCAACAGCCAGTTCAAAAACTCCTTGGATAAATACAATTGTCTGTGATGGGGAACTGAGGGACATGTTGCTACAGAAACTGTCAGTCATTTTTCACAATGTTGCTTTTGATAGAGTTCCTATTTGATCACTTGTTTTTCCATGGTTCATGCAGACTAATTTAGAGCTCAAGTCCTTTTATATGTTTTCTTAAAAGTTTTTTTTATCCAATTCAAAAGCGAGCGTAGCCTATCGTCTTCTTCAATTCTAGTTTTTATCCAAGTCAAAAGTATAACGTGAACGTAACGTAACGTACAGCCACAAGAACCACGAGCTTCTCTTGTGCTGAAAATTCAAAGACTTGAAGAAGTTTTCTCTTCCTCTCTAAGATCCCCATATTTGTAAAAAAGAAAAAAGTCCATTCATGTGCCCCGGGGTGCCCTACTGTGAGGTAGCAAATCCATTGTGTGTTAGTGGAGAAGGCGAGAGCAGAGAGAAGGGATGGGAAACCATTGTGATAAAGGGGACAGCTGGATGTGATACATTCTGTGTGTGTACAGTGAGTGAGCCTGCTGGAGGCAGCGCCACTAGCCCACGCCGGGGAGGGACCCCTTTTCTTTGCAACTCAGCAACACTTGACACAGCACTTCCGTTGGTCCAACGGGGAGGGAAATACATGTACTTTTTATTTTTTCCAAATTAACGAAAGCTTTGCAACAGTGGGATGGGTTGTTGGGATCTCATCAGTTGCTACGTTACGATTTTGTTGGGGGTTTTTTCTTTTTAAGTTTGGAGTGGAATTGAGGGTTGATTTTTGTATTTACCTGTTAAAAAGACAAGGTACATTTGTAGTGAAACAGGTTTTTGTTCAGAAAATAGTGTATTAATGTAATGTCTCCACTGTATGGGCAAAGTTGTCCCAGTTTGGGCACGTCTGTGTGTCCCAGCATTTGGGTGACCTTGAAGACAATGTACATTTTTCGTTGAATGCTTTGCTCAGCTTTGTTGTGGTTGTATACAGTGAGAAGAGATTCAAGTGGAGACGAGTAGTGAGAAGTATAACTAGTTTCCGTTTGTCTTTGTGCTGGATGTGTGGCCAGCGTAGCTTGAGGTAGACCTATCAGCTCATTGCTCACAGAAAATATTCCCTAGTTTTAAGTCCAAATAAGGAAGTCCATTAGAAAGTGTTGGTTAATGTCTCGTCACCAGCTATATTGAGTGGACAGAAAATGTTGATGGAAAGGTTGAAGTTGTTGTCAAGAGCCCATGACGGGGGACACTAGTTGAGAAATTTGCAATATTGTGAGGTAGTTTTAAACTATATAAAGTTATTTAATTTTATGCAGTGAAGTCTGTTATCAGATTTGACCTTTTAAAAGTTCTAGTCATCTGCATTCACAAATCTCTTGCCTCAAGCAAAAAACGTCTCTGTATTTTATTCCTACACAGCACGGTATATTTTAGCTGTGGAGACAAATCTTGTCGTTGTTCTGGAGTCTGTGAATTCTGTTAAAGTTGAACAATCTTGTGAATGGCCGTGTTGAAAAAAGCTTTTGGTGATGATGTGTATTGCTATGTGGTTTGTACATCTGTGGAAGAAACTTTTGGTTTTGCGGGTCAAGAAATAGTATTTACAAACGGCTTTTGCTAGGGGTTTTGATACTGTTCTTACATCATGCCACTTCAGTTCCTACTATCAGCTGGTTAGCGCTGTTCATGGACAATGGTGCTCTTGTGGTCATTTGTCATTTCTCCTCCTCGTTTTTCACTGGCATGAATGTCAAGCTATGGCAGTCTCATTCAATCGAATGTTGTCAGTTTTCTGGAAATGGCCATCTAAAGAGATTGTAAAAGATTCAATTATTAAAGGGTACTTATTGAAGAACATTGGTGCACAATGGGTAAGAAGATTTGAGTGTATGTTTTGTGGGTTTACAGACAAGGACCTGTGTTTTTGTGCAGCCAACACAGGATATTTATTATAACCTGGCTGAACCTTTTGTATTTTCTACAGACTCATCAAGATGAAAATCTCATGTGTTTTTTGGAAATGTTTATACTTACTGGAGGTGCACTGCGTGCTGTGCCTCGGCTTGCTAAATCATCCTTGACACATATATATATATACTGTTGTTGTTTACTTTGTTTGCGTGGGCCAGCAATTCCCAAAGTTGTTGTGTTGTTCCTTGTTTGGTTCTCCGTGTTTGGAACAAGGGAGTGGACAGTTGAGCAAACCATAACAAACAAAGTGGGCAGGGTTTTCATCGCACTTGTAATCATATAATATGAAGATAGTGTTAATTGTTGGTCTGTTAACAGTGATTACTGTATTTTTGCATTTGTATTTTCTGTTCCTTTCTGACAATAAATTGTTTGCCCAGCCATGTGGCTGCGGTGTGTGTTAATGTTTCCCTGGCCGTATCATGGCTGCAGTGTGTATGTTGATTTTTTGTACCTGTCCAGTCTGCTACGTGCAGCTAGAAACATCCAGTATTTTCTCCCATCTTTTCCAAGGTCCTTCAGAGGCTGTTAAACTTTGAACTACTCCCAGGAGAGACGACTTAAAAAACCTTCTAGTGATCTGTTGATCTGTTCTTGTTTTACAAATATATGTCGGAGAAAGTGGATGAGCTGAGTGACAGTTCAGTCTTTGTCTGCAGGACGCAGCCTAGATAGAGCCTACATCTCTCTCTCTCTCTTGTTGGGTCCAGTAGTTTTCTCCAATATTTCGTCTTTTGTAATGGACTGGGTCCAATTTCATGACACTAAAATTTTCCTGTAATTTAAGTCGGTGGTGATACTTTTGGGCTATGCTTGTCCTCAGTCAAGTCTTGGTGAAGGGTCGGAATTTCTGTGGCCAGACTGTAAAATTTCTTACTTTTTTTTTCTTCAAGATAACACGGGTTCTTCAGTCCGTTTCAAATCTCACCCAAGGTTTTGGATGGACTTGTGTTGGTGAAAACTTGTGTTGGTGAAAACTTGTGATGCTACTGGCTAGTCATGCGAATATTTTTGCCAGTGATATCTCGTCTCCCGCCTCGCGCCTCGTTTACTTCTGTTTGGGGAAGTGTCTCAGGACAAACAGTCAGCGCTTACCTACCTACCTACCTACCTACCTACCACTTCAGATCTTTTTGTTTGGGAGACACTCTTCATTTCATGTTTTGTTGGTGTACATTTTTACCAAAAATAATACAGAAACTATATAAAAAAAAAACAACTGTTAACTGTTAAAAAAAGTTTTAGAGTTTGCTGGGGCGACAGTAGAGGGTAAGAAATACCGGGTAGCCTTTTCTTTTGTGTTTTTTGGTGGGAAGCGTTCCTCATGATATACTCCTTCCTTCTGCCTGGTGGGGTTTTGTAAGCTGAATGTTGTATCTCATTGTGATGCACTTTGTTGTTACTCTGCATCCCCCCCCTTGTTACGCTGGGATTTTTATACTCATTTTTTATACTGATGCATTTCTTTTTTTGTTTGTTTTTTTAAACCATCATGAATGTCACATGACAAGCAACCCAAATATGCATTCTTGTTCAATTTTCTTGAAACTTGCCAAATGTGGTGACTGATGGAGAGATTGGTTCGTTTTTTTGTGAGGTGTCTCAGTAAGGGTGTCTCAGTGAGGGAGATGATGGCTGTTTTGTGACACTTGCCAAACTCAGACCTGTCAACTACTCTGATTACATCGGAGACGTCCCGAGGTTTTTTTTTTTAGCCTGCCAAAGAACTCCACTAATGGATTGGTATAAAATCCCTTTTTACCCCCCTTGAATTCTGTCGGTCTCGGTCGTGTGCAACTTATCGTGAATGAAGTAAAATACACGAGTCTATATTTGTGTTTATTTGCAGTTCACACACTTATTTGCTACCGTCAATTCGCGACGATCTTAATTCTACTGGGGTTGTGGAGGTTTTAATTTTCTCCCCCAAACTCCCGATTTTTAAAGAGGATTCTGGGAAGACTGACTTGTATTTTTGGTCACAGAGGGATTGGTTGGCAGGTCTGTAAAATCTCTTAAACTACCAGTAGTAGTAGTGTCCATTGCTGCAACACTTAACTCAGCAGGAGTATTGCTGCTGCTGCTATGCTGACCACTGTTTGTTTGGGTTTTTTTTGGCTTGCCTGCATGTTGAGACCAATTAGCAGGGGGGTGTAGATTGAACCAATCGTAGAAACATGATTTCTGAACTTGAGAAATGAGTGAGACGTTGATGCTTTTATTGCTACCTGTTGTGTGTATACGGTGTGTTATTTATTTATCCACTTACTTGTGTGATTGTATACTTTGCTGATCTCGCAATGCTTCTTTGTCATCGTAGTCGGTAACTACAGGTCGATTGCAGCAATGTTCCTATTGTGTTGAAGAAAACAAGATAGAAGACGTTAGAGAGAACTTTTTCATGGCATGTATGGAAACAGTACAGGATTGTACGGTACCCGTGTGGTAAATCCTTACGTCGTCTCCACTAGTTTCTTCTTGCCTCGTTATTTAATGAAGGAAGTTCCAGTGTTGTTGTGTGGTTGTACCGTGAGGAGACCAGTCCCCAGGCGTTGCTGTTGGGATGTGTGGACTGCCTCCTTGTTGTTGCAGCTGGACATTTTGTAGTTGGAATTATCTTTTTTTTCTTTCTGGTGCTGAATATTTTTGCTGTTCTCTTGCAAATGTTAGGTAGAACTGCTGGCCCTCTCTAAAACCACAAGATACAAAGATCCAATTCCCCCCCCCCCCCCCCCCCTCCTCATTTGTATTTTGGTTTTTAAAAAATTGCAGAATTTCAATGTCTCAAAATATTTGATTTTTTATTTTTCGCCGTTTGCCAATGTGTATGCATGACACAAAGAGCTGTGGTGCTTGTTCACAAGGGAGTCGCTGGCTCCCTGCTCACTGCAAGCATGGGACGTGATGTGGCCAGGCCAAACTAGACTTTTCTTTTTTTTCTGCAGAAGGTCAGTGACCCTGGGCTAACCGGGTCAAGGGACTGCAAATATCCTGCTTTTCCAGAAGCTGCACAATTGTACACATGGACATTATTTATTTGTAGACCCTTTGTTCTTTCATATTGGTTTACTAATCCAGTTACTGCAGCTCTTTTGCAAATATTCAATTTTAAATATTATAATATATGTGTTGTTGGCTGTTGTTTCTCCATACACATCAATTTTTTAAAAATCTTTGTTGTTTCTTTGATTTTTTTCAATGATGATTGCGACTTTTAAAGTAATAAAAGGTTTTCCACCCCCTCCTTCGTTTTTGTCTCCAACATTTCAACAGTTAGGGGGGAATGGAATTGTTGTCAGAAACCGAAAGCTTTGGTGCACGACAATTTCTAGTGCCAAGAATTTTTTGGAATAAACAGACCGTCGGTCATGATGTTACCTAGTTGGAAACTGACCAACCACATCCATGACTTTTCCTCACCATTTCCAGGTAGCTTGAACAATGTGATGTTGGAGCGTTGTCGAACTACCTGTGAACTAAAGTTCCTACTGTTGTCTGGTGTGTTGGAACCGACCAACAGGTCTAGCAGTTTACAAAAGAAGAAAGGTTTATGTCTTGTAAGTTAGGCTATGCTGTGTGTCGGTAGTTTTACAGCATGTTGATTATTGCTGTTGTGTTTTTGTGGTAGATATTTTTTTTTTTAATTTTGGTGCAGTGAAAAGATGATTTTCGAGTAAGTTCCCAGAAGTTTTGGAGCCCCCCCTGGTGTCACTTTGGTTTATCATAGATAGATGTGGTTTACCAATGTTCATGTGGACAATTTTTGTGAAAGCACCTTGTTGATTGTTACGAATATTGCCATGTAATGTTGATGTTATTACACCTTTGTTGTTCAAGCAGTAGCAATCTTCATGTTTTTGTTAAAACTCAGTCGTGTTAAGGTACACAAAGTTACAGTTTTTAACCTTGCCCCTTTTCAAACATGAAAATAGCTCCATGATGTCTCTCTCTCATTTTGTTATTACACTCTCTTCTGTTTATTGTCATGAAATTATAAAAAAAACAACAAAACAAAATAACAGCATAAATTTTTTGGAATATTTGTTTACAATATGCAAATAGCATGGCTAGAGATTTGTCATTGCTTTTTGTCTGTTAATGTGCTATTGCAAATGTCACTGCTGAATTTCTTGTAAGTCTCCTTTGAACTGTTGAAGGGGGCGACTAATTGTCCAGTCATTGTTACATCTCATACTGTGTTGTTTACCGCACATTTAGTCAGCAGAGAAGCATCACGGTGAGCCTTATACAAGACCGATTGCCGGGCTCCTAGACTGCTCGCCGGCTGGCTGCTGTTGTTGCCAGGAATGGCTAGCAGTCTACGGGCCGGGCAATGCCTTTGGTATACGGCCCTGTCAAGTTACCATCCTCTCAAGATTTTGCCATTCCAAAGCAGAGATGCAAACTTACTTTGGCCCATAATTTATGTTTTGTAAAACTGCTATCCACCCCCACCCCTCAAGTGTTAAGTGACTCCCTCTTGAGCTCAACTGCAGATCTTTTGGGATGCTGTTATGAACAAACTACCACATGACATTGCCTCAGGTCAAGTTTTGCCAATGCTCTGTTGTTTTTGTTTCAATAACTTGTGCTTTAAACCTACTGCCATTTTTTAATGTACCACTCCTGTTGCTACAACCATCATCATCTTTGAGAGCATCCTGTTGACTTGATGAAAACAGAGACAATTAGTCCAGATAATGGTTGTGCCAAGCGCTCATTGTGTATGAAGTTCCGATGCAAGCTTCTTTGTTGATGCATCGCCGTTTTTTTTCCTCCAATATATTGATTCTCCTGTGCTAGCTGTAGTCTGGATTCCGAATATATTATATACACATGTTCACCTTCTCAGATTATCAGAAAGCAACTTACACGTTATACGGCTAAGACATTTGAACATCGAATCAGTCACCATCTGTTTTGAAATTGAGGTATTGAGAGCTAGAAGAGTTTCCTCTGTCAGTCAGTGGTTTTGGTACAATTTGACTGAAAGGTATTGCCTTTTGTCAGTCAGCTTTGTTGGAGCGACTTTTTTGACTGAAAAATATTGCCTCTGTCAGTCATTGGTTTTGGTGGAGAGACTTGACTTTTGACTGAAAAGTTTTGCCTCTGTCAGTCAGTGGTTTTGGTGGAGAGACTTTTGACTGAAAAGTTTTGCCTCTGTCAGTCAGTGGTTTTGGTGGAGAGACTTTTGACTGAAAAGTTTTGCCTGTTGGTTAGTCTGTGGTTTTGGCTCCACTGGTCTCTAGAGATATATAAGGTTCACACTAGTAGTTGTTAGTGAAGTTCCGTCGATCAATGATAAAGTTGCTAAGGAACTTCCCCCATGTTCACCCTGTGGGTTTGCAAAGACACCAACTGATCTCGTCATGGCTACCACTACTACCATTATGTTCTACCCTGTAGGCTGTTCCTCCTCCTCCTCCTCCTCCTCCTCCTCCTCCTCTCCTCCCATTGCTTCTCCGTTGGGTCTCTGCTTGTGTGGAGGCAGGGTGGACATAACATGTCATGTATGTTTACAAATCTTCATACTCTTTCATAAACGCCCCCTGTGTGGGCTCATCATGTGTTGTTTTTGGTTTTTTTTTTTCCTTTTTAAAACATTTTGGTTGTTGAGTGTTTTTTGGTATTAATCAATAAAGTATTTTGTTTGCTTAACATGAGCTTGTTTGTCTTACTTTTGTTGTTGTCAATATGTCTACTATTATATTAGTGGTGCTGTGGTTTGCTCCTTCTGTATCGAATCTTTTTCAAATATCTATGTATCTGCCTTATCCTTATTATCGTCATTTTTTTCTCTACTTCTATATAATATGTTTGTCACTCTCTTGTGAACTGCTATTTCCGGGGTGCCTCATTGATAGTCGAAGCAGACTTTGTGCTGTTGAGGCTAGATCGGTAAGCAGAGTAAGTCTGATTCCCTGTAAGGACTTCTCTGTTGACATCCACCCCTTGGCGTGGGTGGTTGGCGGATGCTCTGGTGTGGTTTGCTCCTCCTTTCCTATAAAAAATCTAGTCTCTATCTCCCATCCTTTTTGCGTTTGTTACTCTCCTGTAACACCTCTAATCTTCGGCACTTATGTTATCTGGCCTTACTGACTGTGTTGCAAGTGCCGTAAAACTCTTCTTACTACAACTAAACACGTCACCCTTTGGCGCTCATATGACCTGGCCTTATGCAATTGCGAGCACCGTGAAACCTTAAATAAAAAAACCAACTAACTAAAGACCCTACTAACTACTAGAGAAGAACACCCAGATACTCTCAGCTTTCTGGGAAGCATCCAGTGCAAACTACGCTCAAGCACTAACAAACTACGGAGTGGCTACTCGCCTGATGTCGGGTGGCTAGCGTTAGGCTACTCGTCATATAACTAACACGACAAGATTACCCAGGGTACATGTACCCGTTCCCATCTGGGTGAAATGAGGAACATTCGTGTAGGTGTACAATATACAAAGCGCCTAACCCAAGGATCTTACGTCAGGCCCCTGACGGGATTCAAACACACAGCCTTACGGTAGCGAGTTCAAGAGCCTAATCATTAGGTCACCGACACCATTCATAATGTATTATAACTCCTTTAAAATGTTTTCATTGTTCAGCATGGTCGAAATTAGTACATGTAGTAATATATTGACCATTACCCATACCTTAGACTTAGACTTAAACTGGTACCACAGGGAAACTGCTACTTATGAGAAAATTAACGGTATTAAAAAATGGGCTTACTAGTAATACTTCTTTCTGATCAACTGGCAGAAGACGTGGACGGACGATCTGTTTCGGGAACAATGGAAAGAAGAAGAAAACCGGACCCAGGGGGAGATGGGGAGGGCTCCAAGGAAAGATAATTTTCCAGCTCACCCTCACTGACTCACCGTCTCGGAGACACCTACTACCTACTCACACGTTGTACGGGAAAAAAATATTGTGTGTGTGTTTGCTACTAAGTTCTATTTTTGAATAGGAGATGTTAATCAAAATGTAGGTGTGTGTGTATGTGTGTGCGCGCGCGTGTGTGTGTGTGCGCGCGCGCGCGTGTGTGTGTGTGTGTGTGTGTGTATTACACAGAGAGAGAGGGGGAGGTGGAGAGAGAGAGGGGGGAGTTGGAGAGAGAGAAGAG
>NW_004797719.1:143335-158583 GCF_000002075.1 Aplysia californica | reverse complement strand
TATCTAGAGAAGCAGACGGATAGCGACTGAAGGGAAATATAATGGGTTTCTTTTTTGTCGTTAATGAGGTAAACTCTGCATTGTTTGGTAGGAGTATTTGTGATTGTGCATAGAATAGGCATAGCAACTGAAAAATTTAACCAACAGGGAACAAAAAACAAAAAAAAAGGCCTACAAAAAGTTACATTCTTGAGGATTTGAATCAAAGGCTTGCTTATATACTCGTATATTATTATTATATGTAGCCTAAGTTTATTTCACTACATGTACTAAGACAGCTACATCATGATTAAGCCTCGCTGCACTAGCACCAGTTCTCATTTGGAGAGTTGTAAAGACTGGTGTGAGAAGACACTTAATTGGTACGTACTAATAACAAGACCAAAAATCTAAAGCTGCTGAAAAAATATATAATTTAATTATGTTTTTGTTTTTGTAAAGACTTGAAGTCAAGAGAAAAAGACAACAAAAACTGAGCAGCAATGGGTCTGATTAGGCTGTAGGATGTGTTCAAGGAGATTCAAAGTAAAGCTCCTTGGATGTGTTGCAAGTCTATAGCTTTTACAATGTTACATGAAGCTACAGCGAACAACCAGCACACCTCTGTGATGGGCCGGCCCAAATATATAGATGACGTATTTCCTAAGCAATATAATATGTAGATTAAATTCTGTCCTGTATTGAACCGAATTTGACAGTGTTACGACTTTTCATTAAATTGAACAGTGATGTATATATATGTATATAATATATGTATTACAGTAGTATTAATAATTATTACTGTATGCATCATGCATGCAGGCCCACATACTTTTGTTTCTTTTGGACACAGAGCATTTTCCCCTCTCTCCATTGTTTCTTTCGGTCTATCTTACTCTTCCACTGCACTACACTAAATGACTATTCTTGCACCTATGCGCTTCTCTCAACTCAAACTCAAACTCAAAACTCATTTGTCATAGGTTTTTATGACCACACTTTTGTGTAAACTATCGGATAAACCAACAATGCGATAAAATTGTGGAACCGTGTCAAAAAGTTTTGCAACTGCTACAACTGGACTGCAGACTACGACGGCCTGACGAATGGACTTTTATTTGTTTCCTTGTCGCAGAGAGCGGGAGAGTTAGGAAGAACAGAGAGCAAAGACGCTCTGCTGTCAAGGAAAATGTAATTAAAATATTAGTGGTAGATCTATAGTGAGTAATCAAGACCGAAATTCAAGCTCTGGATCAACTAGATCTATTACTGTGCTCTTTCTCACTATGTTCAGTAAGTTGATTTTGATTACTTTCTGTGCTGAATCATACATTGCTCCAGGAGTTGCAACAGGTAGTCTTCTCACAATGAGAACAGAAGCAATCCATGATAATGACAATGAATGAAAGTGGAATGAGAATAACAATGAATCAATGATAATGAACCGACAATCTCATATATTCATAGAACTCGGCCTCTCTCTATTATTATCATGTACTTTTACTATTCTTATGTTTTGCTATCGTGTTTTTACAACAATATAATGGCCTTAAAAATAATAACAATGAACCATTTGAAACTGTGTTCTGTTCCATCCATAGGCATCTAGAATATATTTATTAGATTCTATATATATATATAACCTGTATAGATTCTATAGATCTAGATCTATATCTATAATCTAGCCTAGAAAATCTAGGCCCTCCTTTAAATCTGTAATCAACCTCATCTTCTATAGTTTTTGTTCTAACCCTTCTTTGGGTAGGAGGGGGGAGGAGATTGCCTGTGAGGGAATCTGTTTCATCTGATTTGTTAAGACAAGCAATTGAGAGGGACAGATTTTCTTTCATGTTTGATTAGTATTTTTAAAGACAGATAGAGGACCCGAGGGGCATATGGGGGAATGTAAAGAAAAGAAATGAAGCATTGAAAATGACCTGCTAACTGTACTACTGTCGTTGAGAGATGATTTAGGACTTAGGACTTAGGACTGTACTGGGATGCTTGTACTTCTTTTGAAAATTAAGAATTTTATTGGTACTCTTTGAAACTAGATTCTAGAATCTAGATCTTTCTATATATTCAGAAGGTCAAATTCATTCTATTTTATAATAAACAATTATGGGGATGACAGATTCTACAACTATTATTTTCAAGTTTGAACTTGTGACAAAGCAACATCTAGAATTATTAGATCTGTATGTAAAATTGTTTTCAAAATCAAATGAATGCATTTTAAAAATAATAATTTTTTGTTTGTTTTTCTGTTTCCCGAAAGGTTGGGTGAGTGCTCCGTGAAATGCCTGGATGATAAGTCAAGACCAGTTGGACAATGAACGTACTGGAGCTGACCAACTGGGATTTCATCTCGTACAGCGAACTCGAGACTTTTCTGCGTGTGGGCTGTCACCTGGACGAGGATCTGGTCAACACTGTGCTGAGGAATCGGCTGACCCCGCTGTGTCTGGCCTGCAAGCACAACCGAGAGGATCTTGTCACCGTTCTCCTCTTCCATGGCGCCGATCCCAACAAGTGCTCCGACTTCCTCAGCAAAAGACCGCTGCACTTTGCCTGTGATCATAGTGGTGGAAACACGGGTGTGGTGCGGAAACTGTTACAAGCGAATGCCGACATCAATGCTGTTGTGAGTTTTTTAAGTATAGTCAAAATTTTGAAAAATGGCCTCCCATTATCAAGAAGAAAAGTGGTTGTTTTAGACACATGACTGTCTTATTAAATTCAGTGTCATTATATTGTCCTTCCCCGTGGTTTTATGCATTCCGCATAATTTAGCTGAATTTAATCATTTTTTGTATAATTTCTGATTATTTTCCTTTATCATTTTTGGTTAAAATTACCAGAATCGCATAATTTCACATTTTTGGGGCTCAGTTTGCATAATTTCATAATTTTTCTTGCATAAAACGACGGGGACAGTGTTATAATGTTAAAAAAACACAGGTGGAAGGACTCCACACCAGCTGTTTAGCTTCCTTGTTTATTCTTAACTGGCCTGTCGGTGATCCTGTGATCCTGATTTGTTGTTTTTTTGGGGGGAGGGGGGTGTTTTAACCATGTGAGAGGAACAGACGCCTGAAGCAATCGAGTACTAGCACTTGACAAGCATTTTCCTCTACTGTTACCTTTTTATTTCTCTCTCTTTGTTAGCTAAAAAGTTTTTAACCTTCTGAGTGGAATAAGAATTGATGGAAGTTACAAAAGCTACTAGTTAGTCGTTCTTGTACGTAGTGAAATCAATTAGATGTGAATATATTTTTATTGCATTCTAATTTCACTATATATATAATATGTTTTAAATACAAAGAATACACGTTTTAGAAAAATTTTGGACCTGAAAACTGCTCGCTATGTGTGTTTTTCATTATGTGTGTGATGTGTGTTTCAGCATGTATGTGTGTGATGTGTGTTTCAGCATGTATGTGTGTGATGTGTGTTTCAGCATGTATGTGTGTGATGTGTGTTTCAGCATGTATGTGTGTGATGTGTGTTTCAGCATGTATGTGTGTGATGTGTGTTTCAGCATGTATGTGTTTCGCTATATACACATTCTAGACTGTAATGTATATTTTTTTTTCCTGCAAGGATGAGGATGGCAACACAGGTCTACACCTGGCCTGTTCAGAAAGCAACATCCCCGTTGTGAGGCTGCTCATCGAGAGAGGGGCGGACGTTAACGCAAGAGATGTTGACGGCGAGACGCCCTTGGTGCGTGTGTGTCTGGCCAGGAACGTGGAACTCATTGACCTCCTGCTGAAGGCCGGCTGCGACCCGAATGTGCCAGAGGGGCAGCCCGTGGAGCTCCTGGTTCGAGCCCCGCTCGTTGAAGCTCTGAAGCTCCTGATTGAGGCTGGGGCAAACATTGGGCAGGGAGCCTTCTTGAGTCACGCTTGTGAGCACGACAATATAGAGATGATGAAGGTATGGTTGGAGAGAGAGGAAGGGAGGAGAGAGATGGACTCAGAGAGAGAGAGACAGAAAGACAGACAGACAGACAGACGGACGGACAGACAGATAGATAGATAGACAGACAGACAGAGAGAGAAATTTAGAGAGAGAGATTGGAGGAGAGAGGGGGGGAGGTAGAAGAGAAATGGTAGAGTGGAGAGAGAGAGAGATGGAGGAGAGAGGGGGGGGAGGTAGAAGAGAAATGGTAGAGTGGAGAGAGAGAGAGATGGAGGAGAGAGGGGGAGGGAGGTAGAAGAGAAATGGGAGAGTGGAGAGAGAGAGAGATGGAGGAGAGATGGATAGAGGGAGAAAGAGACAGAGAGAGATATTGCTTGAGTTCTCCAACACGATTTATACAACTGCCCTTAAAGCTTTCTTATTAATTTTGAAGCTCATTTCTCTGTCTAAGACATACACACTTATTATATATATCGCCTGTTTTTTTGTTTCATATCTTCAGGTTTTGCACCACTACGGCGCCGACGTGAACAAACCGAACATACTGGGCATGACCCCGCTGCAAACCGCGTGCTTCCACCAGCAGGCTAGTCTGACGACCTTGAGACTGCTGCTGCGGTGGGGAGCCGACGTAAACGCTTGCTCAAAGTCGTGGAAGACGGCACTACACTACGCCTGCATCGCCCAGGACCTCAGGAAGATCCACCTCCTCCTGGCCTACAAAGCCAACGTGAACGCGGACGACTTCCACCAGTTGTCCCCCCTCATGACAGCCATCAAAAACCCAGCGTTCATGAACTCGACGGCATGGCCCGAGACGATCCGAGTCGTCGTTGATCTTCTGGTCGCCGCGGGGACCGTAGTGACCGTTTGTCGGCTGGACAGGCTCCGGTCTTTCGTGGTCCACCTGGAGGGGATCGGGGAGAGATGCCAGGAGCTTCTCCAAGACCTGTACGTGCACGCCTCCAATCCCAGAACGCTGCAGGATTTGTGTCGGGTGCGGATCCGAGACACCATCTGCCCGAACGTTGACGACAAATTGGACGCATTACCTCTGCCGTCGCAGGTGAAGCGATACCTCAAGTTTTCTGACGTTGTTAGTGAATTTGTGAAAGTGTGATGACATTATTTCTTCTATTCTGAAACTTAAAATGTGGGTGGTTGGCGAGTGCTCTGGTGTGGTTTGCTCCTTCTTTCCGATCAAACTTCTATCGTCTTTATCTCTTCTCCTTCTTTTCTTGTTGTATATTACTTTCTAGTCGCTCCTCTAATCTTCTGCACTTAAATGACCTAATTGTGTTTCAAGTTTTGTAGAACTCTTACATGAGTGGTTGACAGGTGCTCTGGTGTGGTTTACTTCTTCTTTCCTGTCAAACATCTATCGTCCTTATCTCTCCTTCTTTTTTGTGTTTGTTACTCTCTTGTAACACCTCTAATCTTCGGCACTTATATGACCTTTTTGTGTTGCAAGTGCCTTTAAACACTTACTAAAACAACAAGAACTCTTATTAAAACTAAACTTACGATGAGGTCAATCTACCCAAGCACAACCTGCGCAAGTCTAAGCGTCAGATCTGTGGCACAGCTGGCCTGAGCTCCTGTTGGTAGACCCAGTCATAGTGTCGGGCTGTTCAAACCCAGACACCTCAAACCTCCGAACTTCACCGCCGCTTGGAACAAATGCTTTTTTTGAAAGTGTAAAACGGTTCCTACTTAATTATCTAATGCTACTGTTGACAAATTTTCTTTCTCATTCTCTTTATTTGGTCAGCAAAAAAATAACCTCCTTTTGCTCCAACAGCAGCGAGCTACAGAAACTGTGAATGATTTGTGGCAGAGCTAGAACATACTGGGTACCCATGTACTATGAGTGTTGAAGAAATGGAGGTTGTCTACCCTTGTACTATGAGTGTTGAAGAAATGGAGGTTGTCTACCCTTGTACTGTGAGTGTTGAAGAAATGGAGGTTGTCTACCCTTGTACTGTGAGTGAGTGTCAAAGGACTGGAGGTTGTCTACCCTTGTACTATGAGTGAGTGTCAAAGGACTGGAGGTTGTCTACCCTTGTACTGTGAGTGAGTGTCAAAGGACTGGAGGTTGTCTACCCTTGTACTGTGAGTGAGTGTCAAAGGACTGGAGGTTGTCTACCCTTGTACTGTGAGTGAGTGTCAAAGGACTGGAGGTTGTCTACCCTTGTACTATGAGTGAGTGTCAAAGGACTGGAGGTTGTCTACCCTTGTACTATGAGTGAGTGTCAAAGGACTGGAGGTTGTCTACCCTTGTACTATGAGTGAGTGTCAAAGGACTGGAGGTTGTCTACCCTTGTACTATGAGTGAGTGTCAAAGGACTGGAGGTTGTCTACCCTTGTACTGTGAGTGAGTGTCAAAGGACTGGAGGTTGTCTACCCTTGTACTGTGAGTGAGTGTCAAAGGACTGGAGGTTGTCTACCCTTGTACTATGAGTGAGTGTCAAAGGACTGGAGGTTGGCTCTGTGAGCAGTAGCGTTGTTTTGTACTGAACTCCGTGTGTGGGTGGTTGACGGGTGCTCTGGTGTGGTTTGCTCCTTATTTCCTATCAAACATCTATCGTCCTGATCTCTCCTCCTTCTTTTTATGTTTGCTACTCCAAGCTCTGGAAAGTCAGTACTCCAAGCTCTGGGAAAAACATGAATCTCGAAAGCCCAGCCTGCCTATCTGTGGCTCAAACAATCAACACCTTCCTACAGACCTGTGCCGTCGACCTGACACTACAGTGGATACCTGGCCACAGCAACATCCCAGGAAACGACAGAGCAGACACCCTTGCCAAGAAGGGAGCATCACAAACACAACCACACAACCCAGTATCACAACAGACAGCCAAGAACATCATCAAATGCAACACCAGGGAACAGTGGCTGAGTGGATGGGCAATGGGCAAAACTGGAAGAACTGTATTTGCACACATGACAGCCCCCAACTCTAAAGATGCAATAAATTCCCTGAGTAGAAGAGAACAAGTCACAATATTTCGCCTGCGAACACAACACATACCACTAAACTCCTACCTTAATAGGATCCGCAAGGATACCCCACCCGACTGCCCGTTGTGCGACTGCCAGGATGAAACAGTACCCCACCACCTCTTTAACTGCCCTGCACTTTGTGACCTGCGTAGCACCTACCTACCTGCCTCCCCAGACATCGGAAACACTCTATACAGCGACAAAGCACAGCTGATTAAAACCTGTCAATTCTTTGCCATATCGACAGACCGAAGGGCTAGAACCCAAATGGCCGCTGGATCGGAAAAGTAAAGTAAAGTATGTTTGCTACTCCCTGGTAACACCTCTAATCTTCGGCGCTTATACGACCTTATAGTGTTGCAAATGCCGTAAAACTCCTACTAAAGCAAAAGGGTTCTCTACCCATATACCATGAGTGTCGAAGGACTGGAGGTTGTCTTTGTGTGCAGTAGCGTTGTTTTGTACCAAACTCTGTGTGGGTTTCTGTGCCAGAAAGATTGCTTTAGATGTCGTTTCTTGAGACAGTCGGGGGTGAGGCCGTACCGGTCAGAACCAGACACAGCATGCCGAGAGAACCAAAGCTGTGACAGCTGTGTACTTGTCTCTGTGACAGCTGTGTACTTGTCTCTGTGACAGCTGTGTACTGTGACAGTTGTGTACTGTGACAGTTGTGTACTTGTCTCTGTGACAGCTGTGTACTTGTCTCTGTGACAGCTGTGTACTGTGACAGTTGTGTACTGTGACAGCTGTGTACTTGTCTCTGTGACAGCTGTGTACTTGTCACAGCAATCTGAGCTATGTCGCGGTCTTCTATGAGTCAGGAAGAAGGCGTTGGCGATGGATGGACATGATACTCTCAGGAAGTCGGAAAGCTACATAACAAGGAAAGTGTTGGATTGGAATCCGCAGGGTAAAAGATCAAGCGGAAGACCACGTGGAACCTGGAGAAGAGTCACAGAAATTGATGTAGAGAAAAGTGGGAAGCCGTGGAATAACATCAAGAGGCTAGCCCAGGATAGAGAAAGGTGGAAAGTGTTTGTCCGTGGCCTATACCCTGATCCAGGGTGAGAAAGTGTTTGACCATGGCCTATACCCTGATCCAGGGTGAGAAAGTGTTTGTCCGTGGCCTATATCCTGATCCAGGGTGAGAAAGTGTTTGTCCGTGGCCTATATCCTGATCCAGGGTGAGAAAGGCAATGATGAGTCTGAGCACATTACATATCGTCGCTACTCTAGCAAAACAGTACTTGTTGTATATATATATGTGAAAATACAAGGTTTTCACGAGATGCGGAAACTTGTTTTGTTTCTGACAGGACATTGTTCGTACAAAATGTGTCACGACGCGGTAGAATCAGGCGTGTGTCAAGTTTTGGGCGTATAGAGCCAATGGTGTCATCATAAAGCTTATTCAGTTATTTTGCTTTTGGAAAAAAAATACTCTTCAATCTTGAGTAGAAGTCGAGACATTTGCACTTGAAAGAGGTGGGGGTCACCTGGTGTCAGGGGTACAATTAGCGAGAAAATGACTAAGTTTGATCAACTCCAAAGTTTGACTGTTTTTGAAAACTGCAAATTTACATTTTTTTGTGACCTTGATCTATATTTTTGAGTAAAATTGAGACAGATATATGTTTTTAAAAAGGTGTTGAGCCAAAATAAACACACAAAAAATAAGATAAAAATTGCCTGACGGGCAGAGAATGCCAGTTTCTTAAATTTCCTTATTTTGACAAGCGACTGATTTTTCACTGCGATTCCACACAAATATATAATTCATCTAAACCCGTTTGCTATTTTAAGAAGAGAATGAGACTAGGACCATTTGATGCGCCCCATTCTCCTCAATTTTTGGGCATATATGGAGTTATTGGTATCATCCTAAAGCTTGTTCACTTATCTTGATTTCGCTAAAAGCATTTTCCATCTATCTTGAAAGGAAGTCAATTACGGATTGAAGGAGGTGGGGGTTACCTGGTTTCAGGGGTCAAACTAGCGAGAAAATGGCTGCCAAAGTTAAGTGACTTCAAAGCTTGAGAGTCTTTGAAAACTGCAAATCTGCATTTTATGTGCCTTTAATCAATGTTTTCAGTAAAATCCACGTTGAAATGTGTTTTTAAATAGACATTAAAGGTGTTAAGCGGAAAGACGAAAATTCGATACCATTTCCAAACCAGCAGAAAAATGCCAGTTTCTTCAATTCATGATTTTGACAAGCGCCTGAGCTCACCGTGCTGCCTCACATTTTAGATCACGATGTGAGAAAGAACAGATGATGATGTGGCAGCAGTCTCTGAGTTTCCACGGATCGGATTGTTTTGTTATAGCTTAGACTAAGTGACTGTGTGTGAAGATCAAAATATCGTTTAATGTGTTCAGTTGTTGTTTTTTTCTGAGTCTGAGACTATTTTTTGATATTCCATTGAAGTAAGCTCGAGTTTTGTGCTCATTTTTCTTGTCCGTTGAAATCAGGTGATCCATCCATGTGGCTCATTGCTCCATCCATGTTGGACTATTTGTGTGCTTGAACTGTTTGTTTGTGAGCTCGATGACAGAACGAGTTACTTATCTCAATAAATTAATGGAAATGTATGGGCTGAAAATCAACCTAGGGGTCAAATTTGTGTAGATTTTCAAGTGATGCCATCTTCAAGTTTTACATTTCTTTTATTTCTTCATACTAATAATGTACATAAACTCAATGTATAAATTTGACATATCGTCTATTTCCTTTGGGCTGAAACCCTTGAAGAAACGACTCATTTTGTCTGCACTTCTCCCATTGCTCTCTTCATGATATTGTCACCTCAGATCTATTTTGTCCAAAGTGACTGTTTATTTAAGTACACCGTGGACAAAATAGTTCTTTGGCGACAATAAGTTACAGTGTTCATGAAAAAATTATGTCTTGCATTTTGTATCTGTGAAAACTGTTTCGGTCCCGACTCTTCCAATATTTTGAGGCTACGTAGGCTGTTTGGAGAGCTCTATCAGCTGAGTCGGTTTCATGCTGTACTCTGGAGCAGATGGCCCTGGTTCAAATACCAGGCTGGGTGTTCTTGAACTTGGGTCCTTTTGTGGAGTTTTCAAGACTCTCCGCCTATTGTTAAGCCTGTTTCTATCAGAGACAGACGGTAAATTCAGAGGTCTTGCCTCTTAACTCTTTCTCTCCGGCAAGCCGGTCCCCGGCGTAGTGGGTTTACCCCCCCCCCCCTCGGAGATAAAGAGTTAAACTTAAATAACCTAATACTAATAGTGTTCATTTGGGCGTTAAATCCTCACACTTCGACTTTCTGCTACCTGCAACGTGTCCCTAAATCGTTTTCTGACAGAAAGTCTCAGAAATGATGGAGGATGTTCGTGATTAAAATTTTTGCTACCTTGGATGTTCATTGTAAAATACTTACTATCATTTACAAAGGATTGATGTCAATGCCTGATGTGTAGGAAAATAAAGATATATAGCTTTTCAGAGGTTGATCTGATTCTGAGAGCTGAGCAAGTGTTGTGAGTGACTTGCGAGTGTGTGCAATAAATTCTGCTGTGTCTGATGGTATTTCTCACATGTGTTTGAGTTTGATATTTCATTTCCTTCCTCATGTGGTTATTAGCACTGTGCACAAAAAAAGTGTCTCCGTTAAAAGTCTTTTCTCCCATTCATTTTCATATATTTTTTTCATTTGCATGTAGAATATATATCATCACTGGCACATTCAGACTATCTGACATGCTTCTGTATATATATATAGTATGGCCAAAGAGCACTGATAGTGGATGGTTGGCGGGTGCTCTGGTGTGGTTTGCTCCTTCTTTTTTATGAAACATCTACATGTATCGTCCTTTTCTCTCTTCCTCCTTCTTTTTTGTGTTCATTACTCTATGTAAGAACACTATTCTTGGGAACTTATATATGACTTTTTGTCTTGTAAGTGCTGTAAAATTCTTACTAAGACTTTTTTAAATCACTGATAGCTCCTAACAACATCTTTCATATTGTGGGCAGAACTTTCTCAGGACAGAAGGAATGTCCTAAAAAAAAGGAGAAATTAGCATACTTAATTGTACGATTCTGTTGTTACCGGCCAAGACCAAATTACCCAAAGTTTTGTACTATATACCGATCAAGACCAAATTACCCAAAGTTTTGGACTATATACCGATCAAGACCAAATTACCCAAAGTTTTGGACTATATACCGGTCAAGACCAAATTACCCAAAGTTTTGGACTATATACCGATCAAGACCAAATTACCCAAAGTTTTGGACTATATACCGATCAAGACCAAATTACCCAAAGTTTTGTTCTGGTATTTCAAAGTCTTGGGTAAGTAGAAAATGGTCACGTTCATATAAAAAAGATTTCAGAGTCCTGCCCATTTCACTATGTGTGTGTGCTGTACTATATAATATATAATATATTTTATATATATTTGTTGAATTTGCCAGGGTGTAAACCTGTTGTGACAAAATTTGTTTTTCCACTGACAATTATTTCTCCTCCATAAATCATTACCAGTGAAGTTGTGGGAAAAGAAACTAGGCTGCCAACGTACATGATGTAGTCAACAAAATCTGACTTCACAAAATAACAAAATGAAAAACGTAAGAGAACTCAGGTTTTCAGTTTTGGTAAAAGTCACTTTGTCTGCAAGCTGTTTAAAAGTACTACGACATGACGATGTGTGCCCAAACTTTTTGGGGTTTTTTTCCAGTTTCTGTGGTAGGCCTACATGTATTTGTAGGTATCTGTAACTTGAGCTCAAGAAATATTTTTTTCGAAATTCAAATTTAAATGTTGAAAAAAAGCAAGAAAAACACATGAAGTAGATCTACTTGTGGTTAGATCTACTTGTGGTTAGATCTACTTGTGGTTAGATCTACTTGTGGTTAGATCTACTTGTGGTTAACATTATTTTTTTTAATGAAATAATTTGTTTCCCTATCCTGAAAGATTTTGCTGTCTGGGCTAAGTTTACATTTGAAGAGTTTGCCAATGATAGTGTACTTCTCACAAATATGTAATCTGTAAGACCCAGACGTGTTCAACACAATAGTATTATAATCTGTGGAACATGTTCAACACACTAGAATTATATATATAATCTGTGGAACATGTTCAACACACTAGAATTATATATATAATCTGTGGAACATGTTCAACTCACTAGAATTATATATATAATCTGTGGAACATGTTCAACACACTAGAATTATATATATAATCTGTGGAAAATGTTCAACACACTATATATATATAATCTGTGGGTCACTGAGAGGGCCATGTGCTCAACACAATAATATTATAATCTGTGGAAAATGTTGAACACACTAGAATCCCAAAAGTCTCTTCCACAACACTACTCTTCCTGATGGGAGCAGATACTGACCTCATAGAATTCTAAACTACGGTGGAGTCTGCTCCTACAGAATTCGGTGGGCCTGCTGGGGTTTCTTTGGTCGAGCCCTGTTTTCAGTTTAAAGACGTCGCTCAGATAGAACCACCCCCCCCCCCACCCCCCTAAAAAAAACAACCCAAAAATTCTTTTAAATCGGGGATTTTATTTTCCTTCGGTTTACTGCTGTTTTCAGATTCACCATGTTGGGTTTAAGAGGACACCGCTCTATTCACAAGAGAAATACATGTACTGCAACACACACACTTCAAGTTCAAATACTGACACCAGAGAGAGGCAGTCAGAGTTGTGACATTTTAAAAATACAACTTAACGCAACGGAAAATCGCAAATTCTTACTCAAAAAGGAGAAAGAGATCCATTTTTCTATCGGAAAAGGAAACATGCTCCAAAAAATTTATCATCTGAGATGAAAAGAATTCATATCATATATAAGTATACTCAGTCCTTACGGGTTGTGAATATATCGCTCCCTCTGAAATACTAAGTTCTATGTGGGAGGACTTGTACAAAATGTAAGGAAAGATTTGAAAGCAACTCACGGAACTGAGGAAAGCATTCAGAAAGGGACTGTTTTCTAGCTCTACGTCACTCCCTCTTTTTTCTAGCTTAACCACACTATTTTTTATACATCGTCTAAATTATTTTCTACACCCTCTCCACTATTTTCTAAATCATCCCCACTATTTTCTACACCCTCTCCACTATTTTCTACATCATCCCCACTATTTTCTACATCATCCCCACTATTTCCACGCTCTTCCAAACTATTTTTTTTTACCTGTTCCCAACTATTTTCTACATCATCCCCACTATTTTCTACATCATCCCCACTATTTTCTACATCATCACCAGTACTTTCTACTTCATCCCCACTATTTTCTACTTCATCCCCACAATTTTCTACTTCATCCCCACAATTTTCTACTTCATCCCCACAATTTTCTACTTCATCCCCACTATTTCCTAGCCAACCCCAACTATTTTTTAGCTCTTCCCCACTATTTTTTAAACATAATTTCAACTAATTTTTACACCTTTCCCACTATTTTCTACATCTTAAACACTACTTTCTACTTCACTGCCACTATTTTCTTCATCATACCCACAATATTTTACATCTTACATCATCCCCACTCTTTTCTACATCATTCCATATTTTCTACATCATCCATACTTTTTTTTTACATCTTTCACACTATTTTTTACAATCATCCAGACAATTTTCTACATTTCCACTATTTCCTAGCTCACCCCAACTATTATTTTAGCTCATGTCAACTACTTTCTACATAATCCCAACTATTTTCTACATCTTTCCTACTATATTCTACATCTTCCCTACTATTTTTTATGTCATCGGAACTATTTTTTACATCATCCCCACTATTATCTACATCATCCCCACTATTTATTACATCATCCCCACTATTTTTTACATCATCCCCACTATTTTCTACATCATCCCTACTATTTTTTACATCATCCCCACAATTTTCTACATTATCTCCACTATTTCCTAGCTCACCCCAACTTTGTTAAAAATTCGTCCCAGTTATTTTCTACTTCATCTGCAGTACTTTTTACATCAGCCCCATAATTTTCTGCATCATCACAACTATTTTTTACATCTTTCCCACTATTTTCTATATCATCCACACTATTTTTTAGCTCATGTCAACTACTTTCTACATCACCCCCACTATTTTGTACATCATCCCAACTATTTTCTACATCATAATCACTATTTTCTACATCATAATCACTAATTTCTACATCATAATCACTATTTTTTACATCATAATCACTATTTTCTACATCATAATCACTATTTTGTACATCACCCCAACTGTTTTCTACATCATAATCACTATTTTCTACATCTTAATTACTATTTTCTACATCATAATTACTATTTTCTACATCATCCCCACTATTTTCTACATCATCCCCACTATTTTCTACATCATCCCCACTATTTTCTACATCATCCCCACTATTTTCTACATCATCCCCACTATTTCCTAGCCCACCCCAACTATTTTTTAGCTCATCCCCACTACTTATTACATCATTCCAACTATTTTTTACATCTTTCCCACTACTCTCTACCTCACATCCACTATTTTCTACATCATCCCAAATATTTTCTACATCATCCATACTCTTTTTTTTACATCTTTCACACTATTTTTTACATCATCCACACCATTTTCTACATCTCCACTATTTCCTAGCTCATCTCAACTATTATTTTAGCTCATTCCAAATATTTTCTACATAAATCCCCACTATTTCCTAGCTGACCCCAACTATCTTTTAGATCATCCAAACTATTTTCTACACCTTTTCCACTATTTTCTACATCATCCAAACGATTTTTTAAAGCTCCTTCAAACTATTTTCTACACCTTTCCCACTATTTTCTACATCATCCCAACTATTTTCTACATCATCCCAACTATTTTCTACATCATCCCCACTATTTTCTACATCATCATCACTATTTTCTACATCATCCCCACTATTTTCTACATCATCCCCACTATTTTCTACATCATCCCCACTATTTTCTACATCATCCCCACTATTTTCTACATCATCCCCACTATTTTCTACATCATCCCCACTATTTTCTACATCATCCCCACTATTTTCTACATCATCCCCACTATTTTCTACATCATCCCCACTATTTTCTACATCATAATCACTATTTTCTACATCATCCCAACTATTTTCTACATCATCCCAACTATTTTCTACATCATCCCAACTATTTTCTACATCATAATCACTATTTTCTACATCATCCCAACTATTTTCTACATCATCCCAACTATTTTCTACATCATCCCAACTATTTTCTACATCATAATCACTATTTTCTACATCATCCCAACTATTTTCTACATCATCCCAACTAT
>NW_004797719.1:125443-142816 GCF_000002075.1 Aplysia californica | reverse complement strand
TCCCCACTATGTTCTACCTTATCCCCATTATTTTTTCGATCATCTCCACTATTTATTAACTGATCCCAAATATTTTCTACATCTTCCCCACTATTTTCTATATATTACACAGTCTGTATCATCCCAATTATTTTCTACATCACCACCACTATTTTCTACATTGTCTCCTAGAAAATAGTGAGAATGATCTAGAAAAGACTGGGGACGATGTACGTAATAGTTGGGGTGAACTAAAAAATATTTGTAATAAGATTGAAAGGAATATTGGGGATGAATTAGAAATTAATATTGAGGATGAGCTAGTAAATATAGGGTTGAGATGAAAAATATTGGGGATGAGCTACAAAATGTTGGAGATAAACTTCAAAATATTAGGAATGAGCTAGAAAATACTGTGCTTGAGCTATAAAGTATTAAAAACTGGGTATGAGCTTGAAAATACAGTGGATCATCTAGAAAATAGAGGTAGTGATCTGGAAAATAGTGGGGTTTTGCTAAAAAATACTGGGAATGAGCTAGAAATTAGTGGGAAATATCTAGAAAATACTAGAGAATACTGGGGATGAACTTGAAAATATTGGGGATGAACTAGAAAATATTGGGGACGAGTTTTAAAATACAAGGGATGAACTAGAAAATAGTGGGGAGGATCTAGAAAATGCTGGGGATGACCTAAAAATAGTAGGGATGGGCTAGAAAATTTTAGGATTGAGCTAGGAAGTATTTGATATGAGCTAGAAAATACTTGAGAATATATAAGTGATAAGCCCGAAAATATGGTGAATGGGCTAGAAACTACTGGCAAATTTTGGGGATCACCTAAAAATACTTGGAATGATCTAGAAAAACTTAGGGATACTTGGGGAGAGCTGGAAAATACTAGGGATGGAGCTAGAAAATACTGTGAGGAGTTAGAAAATATAAGGGATGAACTAGAAAATAAACTAGAAATAAACTCTAATCACAGAACCTTTTTTCCCCCCAAATCTTCAGTTTTACTGTCCCCGTCGTTTTAGGCAAGAAAAATTCTGAAATTAAGCAAACTGAGCCCCGAAATGTGAAATTCTGCGATTCTGTGAATTTTGACGAAGAACGATAAAGGGAAACAATCAGAAATTATGCAAAAAATGATCAAGTTTTGCTGAATTCTGCGGGGTGCAGAAAACCACGGGGACAGGTTTTAGTGTTAGTAACATTTTACAACGCTCGCAACTGCATAAGGTTATATGAGCGCCAAGGGGTGGATGTCAACAGAGAAGTCCTAACATCAGACTTACTCTGCTCACCTCTGTAGTCTCAACAACACCAGAATTTTTAGTTAAGATCAACTTAAGAACCAACACAGAAGAGTGCCAACAGAGACAAGGTCAATAATGAGAAGCCACATGTTGTGTACCAGTGAAGACATTCAGTTTATTCAAACCATTCTGACAGTAACAACTACAAATATTTCTATATATATGAAATATTCAAAGTGAGAACGAACGTGCATTTACGACATACAGTCATACAATTGTCCGTCAAAGAGAGCAAACTATCCACCCGAATAGATAAATGATCACACGTTGATACGAAGCTGTCCAAATAGAAGGAGGGGGGAAGGGTGTGTGTGTGTGTGTTAAATACTTCTGAAGAAACTTGGCAGTCTGTATATATAATATGAATATTAGATCATTTTAGCCTCATTGTTTTCACAGATTTAGACCATCAAGCAGAGGCCCCCAATTCACCAAAGAGATAAATAACCACATATAAAACGCGTCCATACTGTCATTACTTAGAGTTAGAGAAAGCTTTTAACCCACCATATTATTTGTAAGCTGCAAATGCTACACGGTCTCGAAAATTATTCCCAATGATCACCAGAAGCTTCAATTTTAAACACAAGTCTAGAAAAATAAAATACTTTTAAAAACCATCGCCAGAACAAAACACATTCCACTTGCACCCACTCTGACCGCCTCACCAAAAAAAGATTTCTGACCCAGTCATCTCTTGTTGTCTTTATGATGGAGAAAATACACGTAGATTACAGTATTGTACAAAACACATCGATAGACTGGTACTGTGGTTGAAGACTTGACCACGGCTGTGAATAAGGACAATATACAAGGCTCTCTGCTCTGTGTGCAGTGTTAACATAGGATGGACATTTCTGGAATGTTAAAAGTAAAGTCCAAAATGCCCCAGACAAGATGCTTTTATTTTAATGAGTACGCTTTTTCCAGGCATTATCAACAAGATAAAAAAAAAAAAAAAGAGCAAGTAATGTGAGGACGGGAATCACCACTATTCTAATTGTCCTCAAGGAACTTTGGGATTCACCAACCATCACGTTTTCATTCACGCAGCATGCACTGTACTATTTGTCCAAAACAGACAGACAGACAGACAGACAGACACATCTCCACAACTACTTGCCATCACAGTATAGGGAGGGGGGGGAGAAGAGAAGAGACAGACAGACAGAGTAAGACAGAGACCGACAGACACATAGAATAAAAGAGAGAGAATACTGAGGTGTATTGCTCAAGGATACACCTTTATAGCCACTCAACGAAAAGCTAACATTTCTTTACATACATAAATCTTCCTCATATATAAAAGTGCCATAAAGAGGGAAAATAAAATGAATACAAGCGATACATAACATATGTTCAGAAAACTTTTATCTTGCAGATATAAACACCATAACATACTCTGGTAACTTTTATTTATCATCTATTCAGCTCGCATCAAGCAATCCACATACAGAATATTATAATGAATATATCTATTGCACACTTAGGAAGAAAGCAGTTCTAAAAACCTTAGGTAGATCCTGGGGGTGTCTTTCCAATAGGCTGAAATAAAAAAAATAAAAAAATAAATTTCAAATTCTGTTAGAGAAATTAATGGAAACAGAGAAGGTTAGGAAAAAAACCCACAAGAAAAACAGATGACAGCAGTGAAATGGAAAAGCAGGAATATACACAAAAGAACCAACCCCAAACAAAACAAAACAAAAAACAAAAAAAATCATCAAACTGCAGCACATAAATTGTTAAATGACAGTTCAGCAAACACTTTGCTTGCTCTAAAAGTCAGAGATTTTCAACTTTTCCTGTCTCAAGTTGTCAAATCAGCAGCCCACAGCCATCCTTCACAAAGGAGAGCCGAAGGATTGTTCTAGATGACCACCTTGTGGTGTTGGTGGCCTGTGGTTACACTCTCAGACTCGTAACCATAAGGTCGAGGGTTTGAATCCTGTCAGGGACCCCGACGTTGTGTCCTTGGGAAAGGCACTTTACAGTAATTTTCCTCCCTTCATCCAGGTGGATGGGTACCCGGCTATAGACAGCGAAAGATTTTGTCAGTTTGTTAGTGTTTGAGCACTTAATCAGCTGCTTGCACTGTATGCTTCCTGGGAAGCTGAGAATGTTTCTCAATGTTCTAAGATCTGCTGGGGTAATAATATGTGTGTGCCAAAAGAAAGGTACCAAAATTATAGGAAATTCAATGATGAACACAGGGTTTTTTGAAGTTTTAAAATATCTCAAGTAGTTTTGAGATATTGCACATTTTGCAAGGTAAGGAATAAAAATATAATTTGGAGAAAATAAGCTTTTAAGTTTAATAAACGTGAGAACACATATAAACTTTTTAAAAAAAGATTTTTTTAATGTATTTATTCATGGAAAATTCACTTCCAATTTGGCATTCAGTTGACATCGATATCATGAATGGAATTCAATGGTGAAACATAGCAGGGAAGAGAAAACGTGCCTCAAGAATAGATCTTAACACCTTTTAGCCTTTTAAATGCAGTTTTCATTATTGTTTTTAATATACCCTTCCCTCAAAATAATTCAAAATAAAACATTTAGAAGTCAAATCAATGAAAACCCTTTGAACACATAGTAAAAAATTGTTGGATCTATCTTTTTTTTAAGGAAACACATTTTGGTCAAAAAAGTGATTTTTGTCATTATCTGCCTGTAGCTCGAAACGGTCTCGGGCGACTTTCGGTACCTTTCTCTAGGGGCACACATATAGATAGTGTAAAGCTCATAGAGCTTGCTGTTGAGCGGGGGAATGCGCTATACAAATGCTATTTATTATTATTATATAATAAACATAACATTCTCACCCGTATAAATATGTGTGTGATAAATGTGAGTATCTCACCCGTATAAATATGTGCGTGGGCAGCATCTTGTTGATGATGTCATCCATGGTCCCCGGGTAGCGCATCATGTCCAGGTGCAGCCTGGGAAGGGTCACCTGACCTGCCACCAGGGGGAAGAAGTTGTAGTGGAGCTTGTACTCCTGGCCCGGCAATACTCGCAGTTGGCTCTGGGGGTATAGAGAGACCTTGGTGGTAGTGTCTACACATAGATAGATAGATAGATAGATATATATATCTATATATACACTAGCTGGGGCCCCTTTCGAAGAAAGGAATGATCGGTGCTTTAATATCAACTAAAAGTCATTGGCCTACTATATTTACACTCTACTGGAATGGGGCAATAAATCTTGAGAGGTGCAAAAAATTATAGATCTATGCTCTCAAAACAAAATGCGCCTTCGCAAAATATCACTTCCGGATTTTCTAAAATTACAGAGACAGAAGCATCGGCCTACAAAAGCGATCGGCGAAATAAAGAAGTTTAGTTTCTTACAGCAAAACTGTCTCAAAATTGAAAAAACCAAGGGCGTCATGATCTGGAGAATATTTTAAAGAATCTTTTGGCGAAAACCGCATGTTGATCGATGCAGCCATTAAAAAGCCTTTTGAATAGCAAAATTCCGCCACCACAAATAGATAATAGATATATATATATATATATATATTATAAAATAGTGTGGGTGATTGGCGGGTGTCCTAGGGTAGTGGAGCTTATACTCCTGGCCCGGCAACACTCGTAGCTGGCTCTGGGGACAACAAAGGACGGTCATGGTAGAATAGTGTGGGTGGTTGGTGGGTGCCGGCTCTGGGGACAACCAGGGGAGGGCGTGGATGGTAACTCTTCTGCTCCAATACCGAGGGAGGTTGGTCATCCATACATACATACAAACATAGTAGAATAACTCACCGTTGAAAGTAGGTAGACCGAGCGCTTACGGAGACCACTTACGGAAAATGACGAAGTAAATCAAAATTACGGATTTCAATAAAGTTACGGGAAAATTTCCACCCCTGCGTACTTTCTACTTGTAGCCCAAGCTTTTACCTGCTTGTTCCCCGAGAACATGAAGCTGTCCGTGGACTCCATGCTGATCTGGATCTCCTGAACGTACGGGGTTCGGTTCTTCACCACGTAGCACAGCGGCAGCAATGTCTTGACGCGGCCGAACGCCGGCACGGCCACGTGGACCGTGATCGGGATGTGCTCGATGTTCACCGTGGGCAAGGGGAAACGACTCTGCACGTACGGCAACTCTTTGCTACCGGACGACAGTCTGAGGGAGGAAGAACAAATGTGTCACTTTTAAGCACAAGGGGGCTATCCCGAAAACGCTTTTAAGCACAAGGGGGCTATCCCGAAAACGCTTTTAAGCACAAGGGGGCTATCCCGAAAACGCTTTTAAGCACAAGGGGGCTATCCTGAAAAAAATACTGTTTTGAGAAAATCGAAGGTTCAGTTTCTTTCAAAGACAAGGAGAGTTTTCTCTATAACCAAACAAATATACATATTAATGAAACCAAACTTCTCCTTCTTCTTTTTTTATGTTTGTTAATCTCTTGTAACACCTCTAATTTTCTGGCGCTCATATGACCTTAAGCAGTTGCCTAAAATAAAAACAACTTCTCCTATAGGTAAGGCAATGGCCACTTTTGGTGTAGGTCAAGATTTCTGGAAACTCCCGAAATCTGGGTCAACCCCTTGTCCTTAGAAGTGACCAAATGTGTCACAACAGGATGGAATCGGGTGCTCGTCAATTTTGGAGCTTGCAGAGGCATGGTAAAATCATAAAGCTGGTCCATTTGTTTTGCTTTTGATTTTAAAAAAGTGTCTATTTATCTTTGAATAGAATTTGAGACATTTCAGAGATTGAATTAGGTAGAGGTAAAATTAGCAAGAAAATGACTGCCAAGGAGTGGCGACTTTAAAAGCTCAAACTTTCCTTGGAAACTGGAAATTATTTCTTTTTTGTGCCTTTTATAAATGCTTTTCTGGCAAACCCACACACAAATGATTTTCTTTCTTCTAAAATGGATACAAAGGATGCTGACAACCTCCCACCCCCCCCCCCCCCCCTAAAAAAAAAAAGAAGAAGAAGGAGAAAAATAAGAAGAAGAAGAAGAAGAAGAAGAAGAAGAAGAAGAAGAAGAAGAAGAAGAAGAAGAAGAAGAAGAAGAAGAAGAAAAAGAAAAAGAAGAAGAAAAAGAAAAAGAAGGAGGAGGAGGAGGAGGAGGAGGAGGAGGAGCAGAAGAAGAAGAGGAATAGGAAGCAGAAGAGGAGGGGGAGAAGATTCCTCTTCTTCTTCACATTCCCACGTTCCCCACCACCCAGCACGCGACACGAGCCACTGACCTTCTCCACTCGAGCGTGTAGGTGCCGAGCGACACGGAGGGCTGGACGCAGGACGAGGCCACCAGACACACGCTCTCTGCGCCGCAGTCCGACTTGTGGAGGCGTACTGAGGACACAACATGGGTGCCTGTCAATACCATGTCACAACACAGGCATGTGTCAATACGTGGAATATTTGGACATATTGTAATCCCCTGTAATTGCATGGGTGTAGCACTTCTGTCATGATTGTACAGTTATTTAAAAGGCAAAACTTAAAAAAAAATAAAAATTAAAGCATGTCATAGTGGTACTGAGCTTTAGTGCTTTTGTGGGTGTGTGTGTCTGTGTGTGTGTGTGAGTGTGAGTTTTGTAGCTCCACTGAGCACTTTTTGTGGATTCTGGCGCATTATAAATCCATTTATTATTATTATTATTATAATGAACCAAGCCAAGTAGGCAGAGAATCATGAAAACTGCCAAAAAAACAAAAACAAAAAACCCTCTGAAGTTCAAGAAAGCTCCTTTAACAACTTGAACAGGACAACTCCTGTAAAGCCCCAAAAGACATCCACTGAGCTTACGTCCCACCTCGGAATCCTCTGTCAGTAAAAAAAGCCAAAGATATTGAAGACAACTTTCTCAACCTCTCCGACCATAATATAAATCAACATTAGCTAGTTGGTATTGCGTACAAATGAAAATTCAAAACTGTGGATAGCAAGAACATTTTCACCCTTTGCCCAGACAAATAGGCCTACTTCAGTGCGAATCTCAAACTACAGACAAAATACCTGATATCATTCAACTATCGCATTAACAACATCATGCTGACTCTTAACTTTCATCTGGAGGGCCGCCAAGTAAACTATGGTAAGTCAGGTTTTTCAAATTTTACAGGAAAGACAAAAAAAATGTATTTTCTTGAAGCGTTTTGAGTGGATAAACTTTATTTTCATAAGAGAGCCTACAAATGCCATGACAGACATTAGGCTCCCTTATGATAATTAAGTTTATCCACCCAAAACGCTTCAAGAAAATATGTTTTTTAGTCTGTCCTGTAACATTTGAAAATATGATTTACCATAGTTTACTTGGCAGCCCTCGACCTGCAGTGGCAATGAAAGAAAACATTTTAAAAGTTGACCTATTTCTTGTAGCAGCACAGTTAGAACACAACACCATCGATACGTTTCCTGTTTTTTTTATATATATATAGGAAAATGCACCAACCTCCAGCGATCTGAGACTCATGGGGGTCGCACGCCGTGTGGATGAACTCACTCTGAAACATTCACGCGAGACATGAGAGATAGGGAGAATCACCAAACCAAACAAAACAAACAAACATACACAGTTACATCTTCACAAGAATGGAAACTAAAAAGGAATCTTTCAGGATTTCAAACCATCTCTCACTTGTGCTGCCTTAGAGCAAAGAAAATTTCTTTGTCTTGAAAGAAGAAAAAAAAATAAAACTCCAAAGCTAGATTTTGTTTTTTAAATAAAAAAGCAGGCAGCATCCTTTACTTCCTGACCCTCCAACATACAAGAACAGAAGCTCACACAAGGGTCAGGGATGAAAGTTGCTGGTCTATGTTTGAAAAGACGTCAAGTTAGAATGCACAGCCAGTGACATGGTATCAGATTGACAGAGTGAAGGACAGAGAAAGAGTAGGCCTACTAATTCTACTAGATAGACAGAGTGAAGGACAGAGAAAGAGTAGGCCTACTAATTCTACTAGATAGACAGAGTGAAGGACAGAGAAAGAGTAGGCCTACTAGATTGACAGAGTGAAGGACGGTGAAAGAGAATGATACAGTACCAGATTGACAGAGTGGAGGAGAGTGGAAGAATACAGTACCGGATTGACAGAGTGAAGGAGAGTGGAAGAATACACTACCAGACTGACGGAGCTGTCCTTGATGTCGATAGACCAGGGAGAGGAGCAGATTGATAGAGTGACAGACACTGACACATTGACACATAGACACACTGACACAGTACCAGATTGACGGAGTGACAGACAGTGAACGACAAAGAACGAGTAAGGTACCAGATTGACGGAGCTGTCCTTGATGTCGATGGACCAGGGAGAGGAGCAGCGGATGTCTGTGGTCAGCAGGAACGGGTCGTCCGCGTGGACCGCCTCGATGGTTTCGTACTGGGACAAAACACACGCAGATAGTAAGACATTGTTAGACATTGTTAGACATAGTTAGACATTGTTAGACATAGTTAGACATTGTTAGATATTTGTAATACTTTATTGTACCAGGGGGAACTTGTCTGAGGTTGTACAGAAATGGAAAAAACACAGGCAGGTATTTACATATTAAGATTATTAGACATAATACTTTACTGTCCAAGTAGACAACTTTCTGTGGCTGTAGAGAAATGGGGAAAAACACACATAGATATACATATAATATAAATCGTACTACTTTCATATATATATACATAAAGATTTCAACACGAAGAGAAAAATACAGCTGGCAAACAAGTACAAATTTATCATCATAGATTTTGAAACTTACATCCATATATTCGTGTAGGGAAACACATGGGCCAATCAAAACTTCAAATTGGGCTCTGAGGTTGATGAAACCAGCTTATTTAGCTTTTTTTTTTTTTTAGTAGAGGGTTTTACGGCGCTCGTAACTGCATAAGGTCATATGAGCGCCAATGGATGGGTGTCAACAGAGAAGTCTTCACAGGGAATCAGACTTAGACTGCTCACCTCTCTAGCTTCAACAGCACAAGGTCTGCTTCGACTATCAAGGTACCCCAAAATAGCAGGTCACAAGAGAGTGACAAACATACAAAAGAAGTAGAGGAAAATGACAATAGTGAGGATCAGGAAAGAAAAAGCAGCAGTTCCCTGTTGTAGATCAGGCACAGTTATGAGCGTGACATGAGTCAGCCCATGTCAGCCCATTTACAATTCTACTATGCTTGAACAAGAAATGTCCCCCTTTTGGGAATGGCCTAAAGATACTTCAGTCAGTGGCACTGCCCCGGGGGGTGAACCAGCTTAGAACGACTCAGTCAACAATGACGACTTACTTTGAGAGACTCCAGCTTGATGGACACGTCAAACGGCCGGACGGTGGTCAGCGAGATTTGTTCCTCTGCCTGGCAGTCGCAGCAGATTCCTTGCTTGTCCACCATGACGTCCACCTTGTAGTTCACCTGGACAACACAGAACCAGAGATTGTGAACTCAGCGCTTTCTTGTCATACCTCCAATTTTTTAACAGTGAAAATATGACTTCTTCTTAAGGTTTTCACTGTTTAAAAAAAAATGGAGATAGGAAAAGAAAGCACTGAGGTCGCGAGATGCTGACAGAGGTAAAAGCCAGTATAATGACTGTACATGGGAGTAAACTAGGGTAGAAAATAGCTATAATGAATGTCTCCCCTTGTACTGTGTGACCTGTTCTATAGTTGTAGAGTGAGTTCACCCGTCACTATCATAGGCTCGCTCTCGCTCTCATTCTCGCTCACAAAGCGTCAGTCATTAAAACACCGTCACAAATCTGGTCATATTATCCTTGGTATAACCTTCATAAACAGAAATAATTCAAAACAGCAGATCCAGAAAAACTGTAATCCACGACCTTACTCAAAATAGATTTATCATCATCATCACCATCATCAAGTGTCAGATCCGCGGTAAATATCGGCCATCTTACTTGTCTTACTCGTCCACTGTGCTGGGGTCACTGCAGTCGGAACGTGTCCATCTCTGCTCTCCCTCCCTCTTCAGAATCCATCCCAGAATCGGCGATCATGGTTCTCAACTCATTCCTTTGTTCAGATGCTCTCAAAAAAGCTATACCATCCTGGTCTTTCCCTGTCGTTTATCTCTTCAGGATTTCCATGTAAGTTGCTCTAGGCCTACCCCTGCCTCGTTTGCCTTCAATCTTGCCAGTGAGAATTCGATGTTCAAGACCTTTGTGTCTATTCAAATGTCCCAAAAACTGTATTTGTCTCTGCCTGATTGTTATATCCATGAGCGACCCATGTGGGCTTCCTCAAGCACAACCTGATACACTTTCTTTAAACATTGGCATTTTTTACGCCCCCATCAGCACAGTTTAGATCATTAAGGAGGCGGGCTTCCTCATTTGGTTTCCCATGTACATCACAGGAAAAAACAAAATAAAAATCTGCTGGGACATTCCAGTAACCCACTTTCAGGACTTTTCAAGGACCCCCGAGCGACTGTTGAGTTCCTGTGTGCTGTCGGCATCGCTGACCGTTTATGACGCCACAGCGCCAGAAGAGAGAGAGAGGGAAAAAACCAGATTTGTCGGGACAGAACTATGCCTGCTTCCATATCATCTTGGGGAACCAAATTTTTTTTTTAAACTTTGAAAACCAAATTTTGTAGACTTACTGTGGAAATGAAGGTTCTGTTTCCAGCATGCAAGCACTTGATGTAGAATTCTTTCTTTGCCTGCAAGTAGAAAAAAAAGTTAAAGCCACATATAAGGATAAAAAAACAAGTACCTACAAGCCATCGTGCCACAATATTGTACCACAATTCTCACCACTGTTCACCAAAAGGATTTTGGGTCCCTTCAACACTCAGAAAACAAAGTCACGAAAATGATTTCAAAAGAAAATCACAGTAAACAATCAAACACATGCATGAGGTATTGACAACTGAAATAGAAAACACAGAAAACAGAATAGCTTTCATAAACACTTCTCTCAAACTAGAGGAAATGAAAACTTCACATTCCCGGGTTGTCAAAGCTCTACTCGTTCTCAGCCATCAGCTATCACCATATTATGATCAATTGAGGTTTAAAAAATGAGAAATATATCTCTGCTACAAGAGATACAGCTAATGAACAACCTCTCAAAAGTGTTGATAAAAACCATAAGAAAAAAACATGAACATTCCAACAAGGTGGAAACAGTACGGGACATCCCATCAGCTGGTCCCGGATCAAATGAAAACTACTGGGGAAAAACGACGGTAGTCACAAAACTGAAAATCGTGACGGTACCAATTTTGAACGCTCGTTGACCCATAATTGTATTTCTGTTCAACTGTTGGTTGATTTTTGTTGTGAGATTTCCCATTCAACAACACTTACAATAAACCACCAGTCAAACAAATATAAAGTTATGGGTCGACAAGTTTAAAAAAATAGACGCCCTCACAATTTCCAGTTTGTGACTACCGTCGTTTTTCCCCTGAGCTCTTCAAATCCTTGAAGGACATTTAACCCTTGGACTGTTCAGAAAGTTTTCCAGGTTCTCCACACAATTTGCTCAATGTGGTCACCAATGGCAGTAGTAAATCAAAACATCTCGTCTTTTACACAACACACAAGGCAAAAAAGGTCACATTCAACGGCTGGCTGACGATATGAAAGGTAATTGTTTTGAGTTCATATCGTCAGCAAACCGTTCAAATGTACTTAGCTAAAAAAAATTTGATTTAACAAAAATTACATTCAAATGTTGAAAAAAAAAAGCAGGAACAAATATATAAGTACACACTGTGTAATAACGCACTCACCGACTCCCCCTTCCGCAGCACACCAATCTCCAACTGGCACGTGTTACTGGTCTTGTCCTCCTCAAACTCGGACACGCTGGAGCAGACTTGGGCTGAAAACCACAAACAGAAAGAATGTGAACAAAACACCATGGACAAATCAGTGGGACAAAGACTTTCAACTGGACACAAGTTATACCGGGAAAACTGACAGATGTTATTGTTGTTGTTATTGTTGCTTTCAAACCCCTTAAGATGAGAGTATTTTGCTCTTGGCAGCGCAATGCGTCCCTCAAGTAACCACATGTCCCTGTCATCTGGTCAACGCCAGAGTAGAGCAGGCTTTGGAAGTCTGTAGGTGTGTGTAGGATCCTGCGTCCAAGAACTGCCAGGAAAACCGACAGATAAACAATCATATCCACCACACACCTAGATTACAAAGTGACAGTCAAATGGCGTTAAAAAAAGATATCGCTCACAAAACTGCCAGGAACTGAAAATCGAAATAAAAGGAGAAGAGATGGGATTAGTTTCCTCATCACATTAGATTTGTCAGGCCTAAAAAACAACTGAAATATAAATTAGCATTACGGAAGTCTTTATGTCTTTATTCTCTTCATAAGACAAGTATCTATTCTTTCAAAGAAAAACAAAAAACCCCACAATAATAAAAAAAGAAAAGTCCTGGTACCACTTTATTGATCCCTATCGAGAAACTTAAGCACAATGGTATGTCCTGTCACAGGACAATGCTATTTCCTTTCACAGGACTACGGTGTGTCATTTCACAGAACAATGGCATATATTTCATTTCTGCCTTGCATCGTTATCCTCTGGGCAAACGACCCAGTAACTAAACAATGCCCAAACACTTCAGTATAAAAGAGAAAACAACACCACCAGGACTCACTTGAATCATCCTGATTCTCCTCCGAAGCCTGGAGGCCCAGGGAGACCCTGTGTGGGAGGACAAAATTGTAAAAGGTTGTCGTCAGTCATCACTTTATTCATTATTTCACAACATATTATTGTCGATGAAGAGAGAGAGGAAGGCTGAGATCCATTCGGAAACAAATTCTGGAAGCAGATCTCAAGACATATCGCGACCTTGGTGCCCTCTCGTCATATCTCCATTTTTTTAAACATAGAAAATGAGACTTCTTCTTACGGTCACTCTTTGTTATGAACTGTTTCCACTGTTATTAAAAATGGAAACAGGACAAGAAAGCACTGAGGTCGCGACGTTATGGGGCATGGCTGGCTGTAGGAGGAGAGGATGGCCCAGAACAGAGACAGGTGGAGAGCCCTACTTGATCACGTTTATCAGATCTCCGGTGAAAAAGGCAGAAAAAATGAGTGCTATAACTCCCATTTGACCCCGCAGTACCCTGTGAGGGAAACCTGTGTTGTTCATTTTCCTTGTCACTGCAGCAATACATAGAGAGGGACACAAATCAAACAAATGACGCAGGCACAAAGAAACAAACAAATCAATACTCTCACCACAGCAGGTCACCAATGTGGAACACCCTGTCTACAGGCTAGGGTGGACGTGTTTGCTGAAAAACTCACCCCAATTACCTCCCATTAACAGCAAGCCGGCATCATAACGATAAAGTAAAATATAGATATCTAAATATTCTAAATCTAGTCCTCATATCTTTGTACAACAATATTTTATTTTTCGTGTTATTTTCAGTCGCATTCAGGCGCTGAGTGCTGAGTGTGTGTGTGTGTGTGTGTGTGTGTGTGTGTGTGTGTGTGCGTGCGTGCGTGCGTGCATGCCTGCGAGCGTGCGTGTGTGTGCGTGTCTCACCGGACGTCCTTAATGTCGGAGTCTTCCTTGTTGTCCACCAGCACGCTGACCAGGTAGATCTCGTTGAGCAGACACGGTGGCTCGTGGCTTGACTTGACCTCCACGTGAGCCTTACGCGGGTTCACTCTAGAGAACAAAGCGGGGTGGTTCAATTTTACAAATGTGTCACGACGCGGTGGGATCAGGCTCTTGTCTATAATTGGACATGTACACTTATAGGTATCAACTTAAAGCTTGTCCATTAGTCTTGCTTTGGAAGAACAAAATATCCGTTTATCTTGAATACAAGTCGAGACATTTGCGAATAGAGGAGGTGGAGGTCACCTGGTTTCAGAGGTAAAATTAGAGAGAAAATGGCTGCCAAAGATAAGTTATTTCCTTAGCTTGAGAGACTGTGGAAACTGAAAATTTACTTTTTTTTGGTGCCTTTAGTCACTGTTTTTCAGCAAATAATCCACACAGAAATGTGTTCTTTAATGGTATGAAACATGCTGAGCCAAAAAACAAAAATTCGATAAAAATTCACAAAACCTGCGGAAAAATGCCAGTTTCTTCACTTTGATTTTTTTTTAGACGGGCATCTGATTTCACCACACTGTCTCATAATTAGAGCGTGTAGCGACGTAAACCGAAGCACTCAACAGGTTTATACTTCAAAGGAAAATGCAGGTAGAGTTTTAGTAATTAGTAATTAATTTAGTAAACAGGAAAAAGCAGGTTCGATCAAGTAGAGAGAAGTGTGGATGGGGGAGTAAAACAGTCACAGCTACAGTTTGAACAAACACTCAGCTCTGATTTGATGTAGAAACTACATCCTATCCACCCACCCTGACAAATATAAATTACATCATTTCCAAGAAACCTAACAAATAAACTACATCTTTTCCAAACACCCTGACATATAACCTATATTCTATCCAAGAAACCTAACAAATATACAACATCCTTTTCGAACAACTATCCAAAAATCCAAATAACATCCTTTTCGAACAACTATCCAAAAATCCAAATAACATCCTATCCAAAAGACCTGACCAATAAACAACCTCATATCCACAGACCCGGACACATAAACGTCATCCCCTCCAAACTCTGACCTTACCCCCCGGGGCAGTGCCACTGACTGAAGTGTCTTTAGGCCATTCCCAAAGGGAGGACATTAACATCTCAAATTCTTACGCACAGTAGAATTGTAAATTCGCTGATTCATCAGTGTCATGCTCATACAGTGCCGTAACAACGTAGCGGGAACTGCTGCTTTTTCTTTCCTCATCCGTACAATCGTCATTTTTCCTCTACTTCTTTTGTTTATTTGTCACTCTCTTGTGAACTGCTATTTCCGGGATGCCTTGATAGTCTAAGCAGATTTTGTGCTGTTGAGACCAGAGAGGTGAGCAGAGTAAGCCTGATTCCCTGTAAGGACTTCTCTGTTGACATCCACCCCTTGGCGCTCATATGACCGTATGCAGTTGCAAGCGTCGTAAAACCTCTACTAAAACAAAACAAAACAACCCCTGACCTGATGACTGGGTTGACCACAAAAGCGTTCCAGTCCACGGGAACTCCGGGCGTGGTCGGTTTGATGACGGGCCGGGCGGGGCCCAGGGGCTGCAGTAAGTTGTCTCCCCCTCCCCCCGTCCAGCGCAGCACGGCACAACAGCCGGCCTCCGAACCCATCTCTAGGGCCAGGGAGGAAATCTGGAGACAGAAATTTTGTAAAATCAAAATGTGAGACATCCTCGTCCAACAAAAAAAATCAAAGATGTTGGAATTTTTCCGCCGGTTTGTCAATTTTTATCAGATTTTTGTTGTTAAGTTTCACACCTTTTACGTTCATTTAAAAAAAAAAGTGTTGTGTGCATTTTACTGAAAAATGTTGATTAAAAGCACAAAAAATAAACATTTCCAGTTTCCAAGGACTCTCAAGCTTTGAAAATCACCAAACTTTGGCGGCCATTTTCTCACTAACTTTACATCTGAAATTAGGCGACCCCACTTCGTTCAGTTGCCAATATCTCGACTTCTATTTAAGATTGATGAGCTTTTTTTCATCGAAAGATAGACAAATGAACAAGCTTTAGGAGAAAATCAATAACTCCACATGTCCAAAAATTGACAAGCACCTGATTCCACACCGGCATGAAAAAAATGACAGTTCGTGCCCATGCAATGCCAGGGCTCTAACTCTATGACGCATAGTTTTGAGAAAATGACGTTCGAAGATTCACACTCTTATCGCTCAAATTTCTACACACCTCATTTCAACTGCTCTGTTAGACTCAGTCAAATCCCGTTCTTCAAAAAGTGGGAATAGGGGATGGGGGGAGGGGATTAAGTGGGGGGGGTTTTTTCAAGGAAGAATGAAAGGTAATTCAGCAGCATAATCATATCTGTCTCCCCAATTCTACACTACCTCCCTACCTCTGTTTACTTCTCTACACCTTTCTTACTTCTAGTGATTTCCTCACGTCTACCATACCTACCTATCTTTATTTACTTCTCTATATCTTCAATACCTTCCTACCTCTATCTGTTTCTCACATCTACCCTACCTCTATCTGTTTCACACATCTACCTTACCTCTATCTGTTTCTCATATCTACCCTACCTCTATCTGTTTCTCACATCTTCCTTACCTCTATCTGTTTCTCACATCTTCCTTACCTCGATCTGTTTCTCACATCTTCCTTACCTCGATCTGTTTCTCTACATCTACTATACCTCTATCTGTTTCTCACATCTACTATACCTCTATCTGTTTCCCCACATCTTCGGTGAGGGGCAGGAAGGAGAAAGAGAAGACACGAGCTTCCTCCGGCTTCAGGTACAAATCCCCGCTGTCCACTTCACTCTCGGAGGAGGCCGAGATGCCGCGCCGGTCGATCAGGAGGCAGTGCGGGTTGTATTTCTGCACGGGAAGACAAACAGCGGTTTAGTTAGCTTTAGTAAGAGTTTTACGGCACTTGCAACACAATAAAGTCATATAAATGCCGAAGATTGGAGGTGTTACAAGAGAGTAACAAACATAAAAAAGGAGGGATCAGGACGATAGATGTTTGGCAGGAAGAAAGGAGCAAACCCCACCAGAGCACCCTCCAACCTCCCACAAACAGTGGTTTAAGAATTAAGTGAGAACAAGCAGCAAAGAAAGCAGTACATGTGTAACATGGTTTAAACACCCTTCGCCTTCCTTCAAATAAATTAGTTCTTTGATGCACAAATACACGGTACGGTTGATTTTTAAGAAATTGCAAAGTTTGACATGTTACTTTATTTTGACTGTAAATTCGAAAAACCTGATATTTATAAAATGAGTAAGTTGATTTTTTTCATGTTCACAAATTTGACATTCACTTGGTTGAAATTTGTTTTGCTCAGTTTTGCTGAAATTGGTTACAAAGATAAACGAGTTATTACCTCTTAAATGAGTTCTTTTTTTTCCTTTTAAAGACACCCTGCACGAGCATCGGAAGCACAAAACGTGACTTCAGAGGCAAGAAAGTTTCTTCTTACTCTATGGTATCGAATAAAGGGGGGGG
>NW_004797719.1:123865-125343 GCF_000002075.1 Aplysia californica | reverse complement strand
GAGGGGGGGGTTGGAATAAAAGGGGGTGCCACATTACATTCAACCTCATACCCCTGTACCAGTAGGAACAGATCTGTTTTATTTCTCCTTCATTGAATAAAAGAACAAGAGATCATGAAATTTTCGTAAGTTACTGTGACAGCTTTTCCCATTTACGAACAAACCAGTTTTATTACAGAATATAAACCAATGCAAAAACGTTTTTTAAATGCACAGAAAATTAAGATAGCCAACCTGGTACCAATACTGTGGGTAATTTGCCAGTTACAAAAAAATTTGTTTTTAAATTAATAAATTTCATTCAGATATCTAGCTTCCAGATATAATGTTTCACATGACCGTTGGTCAAGGGCAAGCTAGAAAATAATAAACGCGGGTATGGAATAAGGAGCGGGGAGGGGGGGTGTGTGTGCAAAAAAACTGACAATTAATAAGTGCGGGGGGGACGACACACACACGCTTCTTTGATACCTTAGAGAACAACACAGCCATATCTTCTCACCTGATTGGTAAACAACACCATGAGCTTGGACAGACGCACCGGGAAAGGACAACCCACTCTGTGAAGAAACGTTGAGGAGTTGTGTGTCAGATAACAGAAACATTAAAGACAGAATCATTGTCAACTTTTCTCCCAGACAAAACTGAGACCATTCAGAGATTGGCTGTTAAAAATTGAAGTTGTTTTGTTTAAGTTCATTAGTTACCATTCAAACCTTTGAATAGCAATAATTCATGTAAGTTTTAAGAAATTAATTTAAAAAACCACCAAAGAAAAAAAAAAGCTCAAATATCACAGGCAATATACTTGATGAAGATACATATCTTTCCCCCTTTTCTATGTACGAGTATGTGTTATCGTGCTATCTAGTGACATTTCTTACCTTTGGGATTTATATGACCTAAATGTGTTGCAAGAGCCGTAACACTATTACTAAAATGAAAAAAAGACAAACAGACACTCTACCTTAAGCAAACTTCCACAGTGATTTCATGATCTGCAGACACCACTTCACTGACAAAACACGCTTTCGTCTCAACTGTAAGAGAAATGGCGCTCATTATAAACACAGTGAGAACAAATTGCCCACCCTAGCAGAAATTCCTATGACTCAAAATTGCAAAATACTTTCAATTGGACTTTGAAATTGTAAGGAATCTGATATTCTATGGAGAAAAATGAGAAATTACTCACTAGAGTGAGCATGTCTAAGGTGAAAAAAAAAAAGTACTTATAGACCCAGCATATCTTTGGTGAAAGAGAAAGGACTCGCTAAAGGATAGCAAAATGAGAGAAGTCTTTGGTGAAAAATCAAGATTGTCTACAGGGAAGGAGACGGTACTCACTAAAAGGTAACAGGCCGTGCATGTCTATGGTGAAGGAGTTCTGCTGGTTCCTCGCAGCGGCCCACAGACCGGCAGCTTTCTCCACACAGGCCTGGTCTAGTCCGGGCTCTGGTTCTGGCACGTCGTTCTGG
>NW_004797719.1:109847-123610 GCF_000002075.1 Aplysia californica | reverse complement strand
GGGGTTCTTGGGGTTTGGTTTTTTTGTATTTTGAAATTCATTTACGATTTTGTGGTTTGTTTCAGCCCTTATTTGAGTTGTAGTGCCAGAAAACTCTTATTAACAATTACACTGTTGTTTGTATGCTTTGGTTTGGTTTTTTGGTTTTTTCCTCGTTTCTCCCAATGGTAGGTTTGGCTATGACAAAAACCCATCACTGACATTAATATGCAGTCTTGTCTTTACTTCTTGCGTGGAAAGTGTGTTAAAGTTGTCGTCAGTCTTCAGAATTTACATTAACATTTCTTAAACACAAAAGAAAGTGAGAACTGAAAGGCTGCTATGTGCACAGGAAGTTGAGCAAATGGGCGGCCATTGTTGACAAAGAATATGACAAGGAAAGTGAAAGAGATAAACAAAAACCACTCACCGTCATCACACGAATCAGATTCATCTGAACTCTGACCTTCGCGTCGTGGTTGCACTGAGCATCTGAGGCGGTGTTAAGATTCATTCTCCAAAAAAAAAAAAGTTTTCTTAATAATAATAAAAAAACATAATAATAATAATATATGACACATTAAAGTTGTTGACCAAAAATTAGAAAATTCTAGAAAAATGTTTTACCTAAAGCCCCGAAAAATGTTGATTTCTTTGACTTCTTTCTTTAGCAGAGGTTTTACGGCACTCGCAACTGCATAAGGTCATATGAGCGCCAGAAGACCAGAGGTGTTACAAGAGAGTAACAAACATAAAAAAGGAGAAGGGGAGATAAGGATGATAGATGTTTGATAGGAATGAAGAAGCAAACCACAGCAGAGCACCCGCCAACCACCCACTCTTTGACTTCATTGTTTTGACAAGTGCCTGATTTCACCACGCTGCCTCACAAAACTAATTATCGGCCGACGCAGAGACAGCGCGACAAGGATACATCGCCCGATGAGCTCCATGCTGTTGGAGACGTACTCCTGCACTTTGGCGGTCAGGTAGGCACACTTGAGCGACGTCTCCAGGATGGAGGTGAGCAGCGACCACCAGCGCTCGCCGCGGTAGTCCCATGTCACCTTGTTCAGGAGGCTGGAACACAGGAGAGGAAATAACGACGAAACAACGACATTAAATAATGTACCACACATCAAAAAAGATGAAACAACGACATTAAATAATGTACCGCAAAGCAAATAAGTTTTCTCACATGTGACAAATGAAATATTATACAGACAATGAAGACGAGGAAACAACAACACAAAATATAGAACGACAAAGCATATCAGTTCTTTCAGATGTCAGAGATGAATTATTATACCCATGTTGTACAGCAAGAATCAGGTAATCTTATCTTTACAATGATCATAGAAACAACATGATTCGCATCCTGCCACTTAAGGGCATCACACTTTGTCTGTATCGGATAAAACAACTACCTTACAGCAAATGAAACCACTATTTTTTTTAAAATAATTTGTTTCCAATAATTTAATTTTTTAAAATTAAAAAGCGCTCAAATGACCTTATGCATTTCCAAGCACTGTAAAACCTTACTAAACCAACTAAAATTAATGAATAAAATTAAGGAAATTTTTATTTCCCAAAGCCTAAAATTAAAAGTTACAGAACTGTTGATACTAAAAGGTCACGAAACACAAAGTAGCTCTTGAAGTCAGTCGATACTTCTCTTGAGGAGAAAGGAGAAAGTCTGTCAAAATCCCCAGTCAACCCCCCCGTAGGACATTTACACACACACACACACACACACACACACACACACACACACACACACACACACACACGTTGTTTTACTTCAGTAATTGTCAGCAACTCACATGAGAGCCTTGACGTAGTCTTTGGCGTGATAGTACTCCTCTCCCATCTGTACCACTGGAGGAGGGGCAAAAAGAGGAATGTGAGGGAGACGGATAGGGAGAGAGACAGAGGGAGGGGGGAAGGAGGGAGGGAGGGAGATGGAGAGAGAGAGAAAGAGAGAGATTGAGAGAGAAAAAGAAAGATAAAGAGAGAGAGAGAGAGAGAGAGAGAGAGAGAGAGAGAGAGAGATCCACAAATCAAACAAAAGCATGTAATGTGCAAACCATTTATAATTTCAAAAGCTATTACTCTGTTATAAATCACCAGTCCTAAAGACAAGCTGTGTCGTAACAGCAAAATTACAATCAGAATGCAAATCACAAATGGTGTTGGTGCAAAACAGGACAAAGCATACTATAAACACAGCTTAGAAAAAGTCTTACTATTTTGTTTGTCTGAATGAAGAGAGAAGAACATCGAAACGATAACGATCATTCAGTGCAAGGAAAATAGAAGACAGACAGACGGGAACAATCATGAGAAATAAGACAAGTAGAATCTACTACTCACAACCTCAGAGCTTTCTCGTCATATCTCCATTTTTCTTTAACAGTGAAAACAGTTCATAACAAAGAGCGAGCTTAAGAAGAAGTCACATTTTCCTCGATTAAAAAAATTGGAGATATGACAAGAAAGCCCTGAGGTCACGTATTGGAGCCCCTCCAACCATCCACCTTACGACACACACAAACAAGAACAAAAACTAGATGACTCACTGAGGAATCTCTTCATGCGTGGAGACTTGTACTTGCGGAACTGTGCCACAGCGCTGCTCAATAGAGGGATGATCAGCCACTGAAACACACAAACACTTGGACGTTATTGAGGAAAAAAAACAAAAACAAAAAACCCCCCAAAAACAAACATAAGAAACCAGTGTTTATTCCGACACTTTCATGGGAGTGTATATCGTGGTGACATAAGGCGCTCGTCAAAATAATGACAGAGAAGAAACCAACATTTTCTGCTGTATGGGCAATTTTGATCAATTGTCTGTTTTGACTCCTCACTTTTTATGTCCATTCAAAAGCACATTTCTGTGCGGATTTTATTGAAAAACTTTGATCAAAAACCACAAAAATGTAAATTTGCAGTTTCCAAGGACTTTCAAATTTTGGAAGTCAACAGACTTTGTCAGCCATTTTCTCGCTTATTTTATCTCTGACACCAAACAACCTTCACCTGCTTCAATTGCAAAATATTTGGGATTGATGGGTATTTTTTTCATCTAAAGTAAGTCAAATGAACAAACTTGAAGACGATACCAATAACTTAGTGGAGCTCTAAATGATGTCTGCGGACTAATGTTTGCACACAGAGGGCACGAGTTCAGTTCCAGAGTGGGAAAGTTTCTGTCAAATATCTCCAGGATGCTGTATCATACTCATTCTGGAAAGGCACAGAGTGGCACGGTCGGAGCAGCCAGCCTCCTAAATCAGGTAAAATGTGTAGATAGGGAGCACAACACATATTACATGTTGATGGAGAGGGCAAATCATTGACAACAGCTTCCACTCACCGAGTGGTCCACTTGTCGCTCTTTGGTCTGAAGGGAGAGAATTCCTTCCCGCTCCTTCTGCAGGTCTGGAGGCTCGATACCTGGGGACAGTTTGGCAGGAATCAGCGAGACGGAAACATAATGCAGGATGATTAACGACTCTTTCTGAAACTTCAGATGTATAGCAGGTAAGAAAACTGAACCGGCCCCAGTTTCAAAGGTTGTACCAAAGAAGAAACAATTAGGAAGTATTGAAAATAGAACCAAGGTAGCAACTTAATCATTGTTTGAACGAGCCTTTTTGCCCTTTTAAAACTGCTACAGTGATGGCGGCAGCAAAAAGTTTCAGCTGAGAACAACAACAAAATCAACAACAGCCCCAGTTGCTGGGATGTACTTATGCCAGGGGGACAACAAAGGGAAACACTCACTCTGATGGCCCTGTCTCCACTTGCGTTGGCCGTAGAAGTCAGTCGGCCCGAGGTAGTCGGCTATCTCGTCCGGGCTCTTCATCTCTTGAGGTTGCTGGGGACGCAAACAGTTGACCAACTTTACATCCTGGTTCACAAACACATGAATGCTGAGAACAATTGACCTAAAAACGCTCAAAGATAAAAAAACACTCAAAGATTAAAAAACCCCTCAAAGATGTTAGATGGAACTTTGTAAATCTGAGGTAGCGTAATGTCAAGAAGCTAACCCAGGACAGGGAGAGGTAGAAAGCATTATACTCTGCCCCAGAGGGAGAAAGCAACGATGACGACCACAGTGAAATGTGTAACCAGTGTGAAGAAGAACAAAAGAGGCGAACGCTCAGCTCCATAGGGTAAAGCTAAATACAGTCAACTCATTCCACTTATGTTGAACTCGTTTGAGCAGATCATCGGTTACGTCGATCTTTTTCTCAGGTCCCAGCGCCTCTTCTGCTTTACAGATCCCAACAATTATGTTAAACTTTGCTGATGAGTTGATCTTTTTTTCACTCTCCTAACGACACCTTCTCATCCGCAGTGGATTGTATATAAGAGGTGTCCACTGAAAAAATGGGCATAGTCACAACCTGGAAATTGTGAGGGTGTCAATTTTAAAAGCTTGTGGATTCACAACTTCCTATTTGTTTGATTGGTGGTTTATTTTACATGTTTGTTGGATGGGAAATCTAACAACAATAATCAACCAACAGCTGAACATAAATACAGTTATGAGTCAACAAGCGTTCAAAATCGATACCCTCACGGTTTTCAGTTTTTGACTATGCCCGTTTTTCCAGCCCACTCCTCATATACAAAAAGACCGGCCAATGTTGAGCGTACCACGTACCATGCAGAGCCCCTGGCACAGCTGTTTGCGGAAGATGGCGTGGTTGGCCGCCTGCTGGTAGTAAAATCCTGGGTGCTGCGTCTGGATCGCCGTCAGGCCCAGTTTGATCGCCTCGTCAAACAAGTCGCCAAACACCTGAAATCTGGGGACACAGACAAGCATCGGTTGATTTGCCCGGTAGACAGTTATGTTATTATGATAAATCCCAGTTTTCATTTCTTTTGTAAGAGTTTTACGGCATTTGCAACACAATTAGGTCATCATACAAGTACTGAATATTAGAGGTGTTACTAGAGAGTAACATTAAAAAGAAAAATAGGAGCAGAGGTGAGGATGACAGATATTTGACAGCAAAGAAGGAGCAAACCACACCAAAACACCCAGCAACCACCTACTCAGGGAAAGAACAAAAGAACACCCAGCAACCACCTACTCAGGGAAAGAACAAAAAAACACCCAGCAACCACCTACTCAGGGAAAGAACAAAAAAACACCCAGCAACCACCTACTCAGGGAAAGAACAAAAGAACACCCAGCAACCACCTACTCAGGGAAAGAACAAAAGAACACCCAGCAACCACCTACTCAGGGAAAGAACAAAAAAACACCCAGCAACCACCTACTCAGGGAAAGAACAAAAAAACACCCAGCAACCACCTACTCAGGGAAAGAACAAAAAAACACCCCCCCAAAAAAAAACCACGAAAAAAAAAAAAATAAATAAAAAACGTAAAAGGCAAAAGCAACAGTTATCATAACAGCAACCCCAACTACTCAGGAAAAAAAAAACAACCCCCCCCAAATAAGTTTTTTTAAATCCCCATAAAAAAGGTAAAAGACGTAAAGGGCAAAAGCAACGATTACCCTGACAAAAAAGCCCAAACCAAGAGCAAGGAAAAGAGAATGTTTCTGTTTCACTCACTGCTTCGACATCCATGCACTGTGCTCAAAAGAAAGTTCCGGAATGCCCGTCTTTGACTTGAAAAAGTCAATGTGTTTCCTGAACTGTGCTATCGCATCCAAAGGAGCATTATGTTGGAATGACAGCCTGCAAATCTATGAACAAAACAAAAGAGGTCAATATATTGTATAAACCTTAAACTCGTATACATTATAATCTAATATTTCATAACCTAACCAGAGTCAACTTCCAACACCATTTCTTTTTTCTTCTTCTATTCTTTCCATTATAGTTTACTTTTGCGCTGTCTATTAAAGAAGATCCCACTTCAAACAAACCATACAGTAAAATCATTTGCACCACATGAAAGCATTTAGAAAAAGCCGGCAAGGGAGAACCCACAATACAGGCACAATTTCAGACATTTTTCTCGGTACGGGAAAACACGTATTAGACAAATCATTTGCCACCAAAAGCATATCCATGGTATTATTTTCTACAGCGATATAATTGAAAAAAAAATATGTCAAATCCTTTTGAGTTCGAAAACCGTCGCTGCCATCAACACGAAAGCCCTCAGTAAACATAAGCAGTCAACACGAACTATAAACAGCACTTTAAGTACTATGAACAAAACTAGAACGAGACGTGAGATATCTCACCTTGTAGTTGATGAAGCCGGCCACAGTCTTCACCTCCAGCATGTTTGTGTCGTGCATGCGTAGATCTAGCATGTAGCCGTACGCCTGCTTGTAGTGCCTGGGACATACACACACACACACAGGTTACCATCACACAATAGTACACGTTAACTGTCATTAACCCTTTCCTGTACACACAGTTGTATACATTAACCCTAGCCTATTCACACAATAGTACACATTAACCCTTTCCTATTCACAGAATAGTATACATTAACCCTTTCCTGTTCACAGAATAGTTTACAGTAACCCTTTCCTGCTCACAGAATTGTATACATTAACCCTTTCTGGTTCACAGAATAGTATATTTAAACCCTATTCTGTCCACCCCAATCAAACTATGTGGAAAAATCCTGTCCTATTGTCTCACCCAGCCCATTTTTCTCCCAAGAGACTTCCTCAACCGTTACCCTGGCTATGATTTACAACAGACCACTGACATTAAGCAGCATCCTTGTTTTCATATCTAGAGAGGAGATAGGTATGCCAGCGCTGACAAAAGAAGCCAGAATTTACTCCTTACATACAAATTTATTTCCGTTATACCAACACTCGGCGGAGAGAGAAAAAAAAAAGTTATTTTATAGAAAGAAAGAAAATTCAGGAGTCTTAGCAACAGTGACTGGAAAATGCCAAAGGCAAATATTTTTAAAATGGTAAAAAAGTATAAGTTTAACACCCCTATCAACACTTTTAAGTCATTTAAGAGGTGGGACCTCCAAGTTTAACGTCCGTCTCCAAAACGACTGAGCCAAAAGCAAAATTCGTGTAAAGTGTCTTTCCCTAGGACACAACATCGGACCCAGCTGAGGCCCGAACCCGCGAACCCGCAGTCTCACGATTATGGGTCCGGTAGCCTAACCATAAGACCACCTCAGCCACCAGGCAAGTAAAAAGCTATGTGGGCACAACGCACTTGATGGCGGTGTGTGAGTCTTGCTTGAGCTCGTTGAAGAAGGCGCTCTTGAACTGATGTCTGACGAACAGCAGCTGAGAACAGAACGGGAGAACAAAAGTCTGGTTAGCTTTAGTCAGGTTCTACGGCACTTGCAACACAATGAGGTCATATAAGTGCAGAAGATTAGAGGTGTTACAAAAAAATAACAAACACAAAAAAAAGGAGGGGAGATAAAGACGATAGATGTCTGAAAGGAAAGAAGGAACTAACCATACTAGAGCACCCGTCAACAACCCACTTGTAAGGTTTTACGGCGCTCGCAACTGCATACGGTCATATGAGTGCGAACGGGTCGGGCGTATGTTAACAGAGAAGTCCAAACGGGGAATCAGGCTTACTCTGCTCACCTCTCTAGTCTCAACAGCACAAAGTCTGCTTCGACTATCAAGGCACCCCGGAAACAGCGGGTCATAAGAGAGTGACAGACATACAAAAGAAGTAGAGGAAAATGACGCCTTCCTCAACAGGAAAAGACAAAGTACAGTCTCACCTGATGAGTGGTCTTGTTGAGGAAGTCTTTGTGAGACTTGACTTTGCGAGCCTCCTGGTGGTAGTAAGCCTGGGCCTGCTCATAGAAGGCGTTCTCAAGTCTGTGAGGGAGAGAAATAGTTACTCGACAGTTACAGGGATGTATCATCATCGTCATAACATCGTAAATGCTTCATTCATTTCTTTCAAGTGTCGGCTTATTGGTGTGGTTAAAAAGTCTGTAATTCGTGTCATATCCTCATAATAGCTGGATTTCAGTGTGCGTACTCAAAATTCAATCACATTTTCTCGCTTACTACAGCCACAAGGTTGAGTTTGGTGAGCAGGGTTTTTTTTTAAGTTTTCTAAAAAAAATATTTTTTTTAAGACTTTAAAAATTATGTTCTGACCATGAGGACATAGAGCCGCGGGGATGGGTAGGGTGGGGGCGGGCAATGAAAGAAATAGAAGATTTGAATCTTCATTGATTTTGACACCTCTGTGTGAGATGGGACCAAAGATGACATGGAGGCGGGCGGTACAAGCGGAAATGGAAAAGGCAGGGACATCATGGAAACAGTTAGAAAAGGATGCACAGGACAGGCTTCGATGGAGAAATGTTGTTGCTGGCCTATGCTCCACTGGGAGTTAAAAAGGGCAAGAGAGAGAGAGAGTGATGGGACTGCTACTGTTAGTTTTCTTTGTGGAAATTCTATTTCAGCATTCTTTCAACTGTGCCCAAAACTTACCCCTCAGTCATCCCCACTATAAATGCAAATGACAATACCCTCCTTCTTCTCCTCATTAATCTTTAACCAGACATCTCTCCTTCTTTTCATTCGTCTTTAACCAGACATCCCAGTCTCTCGTGCGGAGGCTGCTGCTGGCCACAGGTCCTCCAGGCCCCCATAGAGTGTTGGGTCCTCTCCTCCATCTACGGTTGGGCCTATATTTGCTTCTAGATTTCTAACTCTCATTCTATTACAGAGTTTTTTATCTTTTAAAAATCTGCCTGAACACAGGAGAACTACCAAGAAACCATACTTACTCTTGAAAACAGGTCATTCTTACAGTCTTCTAAAGTTTGACAGTAATAATAATAATAATAATAATAATAATATTAATAATAGACTGCATTCATTATTCATATAGCGCTCTATTCCGTACTAGTATAAGCTGTGAGCGCTTTACATCAATCACATGATCACTGAGCAATTCACACAAGATAAAATATTTCGCATATTCATAATCACTTATGGAATGTAATACAATGATGCGCTGCAATGTGTAAAAAAACACAACCCAAAACCCCCACATGTACAAGACCCCGCGTACTCACCTGACCGTGTAGCCAATGAGGTGGTCGGTGTGAGGCAACACGTACAGCGACTTGGCAGAGATCTCGCACGCTGAACACAGAGACACGGCCCGCTCCGCCGCCATCAGGTCTTCTCCTGTACAAATACGTCAAAGCTTTGTTAAGTCTTTACCCTAGGCATCGTATTTTCATTTTTTAGAGAATAAAGGAAAAAAATTTATTAAAAGAAAAACTTTGTGGTTATGTCCAAAACCCAATTAATGCAGAGTGTATAAGACTTACCAACAACAACAAAAAAAAGAAAGAAAAAAACATTCCACTGCAGATTATTCTAGTTTGGAAATCAGCGTTTTCTACAAATACTCATTTTGAGTTCACTGTGACTTCGTGAAATATGAAAAAAAAACTGGACATCATTACAAATTTGATTATTTTCAACATTAACATTGCATTTAAAAAGACAGAAATCACCTCTTCATATAGGAAAGTTTCAGACACGAACACTTACATACTTACAATGATGTCTCAGTCCACTGGAGTGATGAGAAGCACATCAGCACAATAATTAACGGTCTTTTAGAGTGTATGTGAGTGGGGGGGGGGGGAGAAAGACGGCCAGACACAAACAACAGAGAGAAAGAAAAGAAGTAGGACCTACCAGAAGTACACTCCAACCAACTCTCCACAAAGAATAAAATTCTAAAAACCCAGAATGTTATTCCAGCAGATAAATTCCTCTACATCTTTAAACGGTCTCATTACCTGGAGGAAGGGGCGCGTTCTTCTGGATGAGCACAACAGCTATCTTCGTCCCACGACCCTGCAGGCTGTTTCTGTAGAATATGGGGAGGAAAAATCTCAACATGAGTGTGAAAACGAAGCAAATTTTTTCAGAACTGGCCAAAGAGCCTCATACTCAAAATGTTTTATAATGGACAAGCATCTAACTGTTTTCTTACTAGACAATCTACCAGTCAAACTCATAATATAACTGTCTTGTAAGTGCACAATATAACTGTCAAACTCATAATATAACTGTCTTGTAAGTGCACAATATAACTGTCAAACTCATAATATAACTGTCAAACTCATAATATAACTATCTTCTTAGTGGAAAATATAACTGTCAAACTCATAATATAACTGTCAAACTCATAATATAACTATCTTCTTAGTGGACAATATAACTGTCAAACTCATAATATAACTGTCTCATAATATAACTATCTTCTTAGTGCACAATATAACTGTCAAACTCATAATATAACTGTCTCATAATATAACTGTCTTCTTAGTGGACAATATAACTGTCAAACTCATAATATAACTGTCAAACTCACAATATAACTGTCTCATAATATAACTATCTTCTTAGTGGACAATATAACTGTCAAACTCATAATATAACTGTCAAACACACAATATAACTGTCAAACACATAATATAACTGTCAAACACACAATATAACTGTCTCATAATATAACAGTCGTCTTGGTGGACAAGCATCTAGACAATCTACCAGTCAAACTCACAATATAACTGTCTTCTAAGAGGACAATCTACCAGTCAAACTCATAATATAACTGTCTTCTAAGAGGACAATCTACCAGTCAAACTCATAATATAACTGTCTTCTAAGAGGACAATCTAAAGTACCAAACAATCACAACCATCTTGTAACCAGGGGACAGAATTACCGAACAATCTCGACGCGAGTCGAGCACTCCATCTGTCGCTCCTTCCACAACGGCTCATCCCAGTCCAGGTCAAAGAACACAACGACGACAGACGGGATTTCCTGTAGGTGCTTCTGCAGCCAGTGGGTCTTGAGAATCCCTTTTGGGATGTACCACTCATACGAAGTTCTCTGTCCGAGTAAAATACAGTAGCCCATATAAAAAGCATTCAGTTTTAAACATGAGAAGCAAACCATTAATTAAATTTTATTAATTTTTATACAGTTAACCCTTACTTTGAACCCCGAAATTTACTCGCTGTTCAGCATCTCAAATTATAAATATAAATGATTACTGTTATCTCCACAAAAACATTTAAATCAAAAGAAAACTGTGATTACAGTAATGACACAAACTACTGCCTCCTCTGTCACGGCACTGACCCAATTTTAAATGTTTTTATGAACATTTTTCATGCATACACCCCTTTCCATTTTCACGAGATTTGTATATATATATAATATATATTCCATCAAAACATCAAAAGTGATTCCCGGGTTTACAGAGCTGAAAGACACTACAACTCACAACTAACCTTTTGTTTACACTTCGGGTACTCGTGATCAGCGGTGCACACTTTGAACTGCAGCGGCACACGGTCATTGCGTCTATTGTTGAAGAACGAGTCCCATATGGCTTTGTGCACCGCGTTGTACGTCGTGTCCAGACCGGTCAACGCCACCAGGCCAAGCGGGCGACACACGAGCTCACCTGGCAGTTCACTCGCCCAAGACATTTTGGAAATCTTTTATTGTGAATATTATCACATCAGAGACTGTTAAGAAAAAAAAAAATCACAATTACATTATAGAACCATTATATAATTTACAAGAACTCAAGGGTATGTGAATGTGGGGGGGTGCAGGGGGGCAGTTGGGAGTGCACGAAGCATGCATTAAATGGTGGGCATGAATGTCATATTGGGACATCATTTGTACATATTAAGATTCATGGAATGCAAGGACAAAATTGCGAGCCAGTGAACATTTGTGTGTGTAATGAATGAGAGAAGCCGGACTGAAAAATATTATATAAATTTAAATCAATCATCAATGTCAAAGCATCTAGTTCTGTCTCAAAGCAAGTTTACAAGGCCTACATACACAGTCAGCAACAAAGAGAGAGACTCTGACTTCATTACATCAATGACACGACTTATGCGGATCATCCTCTCGCGACCTCAATGTTTTCTTGTCGTGCTTAACTCTTTATCTCCGAGGGGGGTAAAAACCCACTACGCCGGGACCCTTTGTTAGTGCTAAATCTAAAAATGACAAAAACGTCATTAAATGGGTCATTAAATCAAAACTAACAAACCTATTTTGATAGTTCTTCATCTAATGAATGATGATCCTGTATAAGAGACCTGTTTTTGGCAATTGCTGAAAAGTAATTTGATGTCGAAGTCAATGTTAAGGAATGTGTGTGCCTGAGCGGCTCACTGGCAAAGTGGATCAGACCGCGAGCTGTTGGGAGCAGCTTGCCAGAGATAAAAAGAGTTAATAACACAGTGAAACAGTTCATTTTATAGCAAAGAGTGATCTTAGAAGTTAAATTTTCACTGTTAAATAAAGAGCTACGACAAGAAAGCACTGAGGTCGCGCTCTGTCACAATGAGTCTGATCACTCGAGAGAGGAATAACGAGCTACAGATGTTATATATAGATCAATGTCTTCTTGGATAAACTGGTGTTTACAAAATACAGGAGCCTGCTCTGCTTGGACTGCTTGGAGTGGCCTTAGGTTAGAGAGGTGTAAAATAAAAGACAGTGCGGAGCAGACTTTTCATGTTTCCCTTTCTCTATCCTCTAAAACTGCAGCAATTCATTATAAACACAATATTTACCTTGGAGCCTATTTGTCTTATTCACAGGACAATCTATATGAAGACCTTACTGTCTGACAGAGGTCTCTATTGAAATTGATAGTCCAATAATAACAGTAACAGTGGGCGTGTTAATTAAACTACAATAATGTATTGAACTGCAAAAATAGTTTGTATGAACTGTGTATACACCTAGAACTAGATCTACATGACAGCAGACTACAGGCTGATGCAGTTGGCCTAAGTCAAAGTCAGGTCACAAAGGCAACAAGTTGTTGCAAAGGGCTGGCCTTGGTCCACAGTGCAAGCAAAATAGTTCCAGTTCAGAGGAGAGGGCTTCAACAGATGATAGACTTTTACTTTTGCTCGTCTTAGAATCTTAGAACTCTGCTGACCTTCCCCAAAAACGAGCACTTCAGAAACCAAGCAGGATCTCAAGTCACACTGAGTAATGGGCTGTAATGTCACTTTGGCATCTAACTTGATGGTGACATCGTTGTTGTGTGTTTGTGTGTGTGTGTATTGAGTGTACTTGGACTTGGCTTACCAGCCAGTAGCCTGTAGCAGCTAACACATCAGCCTCAATCATTACGAAGGACAATGAAGGATTATAATTAGGAAGAAGACCCTCTTAAAGCATCAACATTAATCAATAGCCTACTTTGCGAAGATACCCTTTGTCTCCTTGCATTCGAAGGAGGCTTCTCTTTACTCTTTCTTTACCAAATCCTAGGTGCAAGGGAAACATCTACTGTCTACAACGTACACACCTCCCAAGTGTGTTGGTTGTGTTGTTTTGTCATCATGTGTGTCAAAAAGATCGATTCTAAAAATTTAACGTATCGAGTTGTTTTCATGCGTTAGATCGTATATATCCGTAAGGACGGAGAAATACCACATTTTCTTTTTACTCGTCTCTTTTTAGAAATTTTGTTAAAGAACCTTGATCTGATACATTTTCCTTTCATGTGCAAGTTTTTTCAAGCTTAAGGACTGGTTCGATTCTTGTTCTTACTATTTACTATTCTTAAAGGGGAGGGAATACATGAATTTCCAATGAAGGGAAATCTTGAACGCGGCCATACTTATAAAGATTCACAGATATCTATTGATTGATAACATAACTATAATCTGTTGTTTACAAAACTACTCTCTCATTCCAAAAAAGAATTATGTATAATTTACACCCCCCC
>NW_004797719.1:108382-109475 GCF_000002075.1 Aplysia californica | reverse complement strand
TGTGTGTGTGTGTGTGTGTGTGTGTGTGTGTGTGTGTGTGTGTGTGTGTGTTTGAGATGCTTCATTTTTAGATAAAGATCTAGAAAATATGTGGCAATCTCAGACTCTGGATTCGCGTGAGCCTTCTCTGTATAATGCGATATAATGACAAATTTAGATCTAACTCCAGCAACTGATAAGGTCAAGCATATAGACGAACATGATACTAACATTGGTGTTTTGTTAAAAGTTGCGGCAATTTCATTTTTTCGTGTAACGAAAGTGTCTGCATTTCAAACAAGGCATTTTAACAATATTTTTCTTATTATTTACACGTCAAAAATTGTCCTTTCATTAATTCATTAATACATGATATATTTGGTATCGATGTTCATTCAAAAGTACTCACTACTAGAACGATACATGTCCGTGTAGAAGGTACATAACTCTGGAAATTTTTAACGAGAAATCACAGCATGAGCGGAAACAAAACCTCAGTTCTTTCCCTTAAAACATTTTCTTTCTTGGCTATTTTTATAAAGTGAAACATAACTATTACAATTAGGCTATTAATTTCTGAAAAATGAGAATGATTGTTACGGAAACTGTGTAGTAGTTGCTATGTTAGTGTTACAAGATATGAAGTGCTGTGATTAGATTGCTGATGGGCTTTGGACGCTTTTGTTTATTTAGTTTTGTATATTATCACAAGTGTTATTACTTTAAAATACAGCCGTACACGTTTATCTTTTAGATAAAGTGGATAATATTATAATAGGCCATAGAGAGCTATGCACCCCCCTCCCCCCCTCCCCAATCACAACCTCCGTGTTTTTTTAATTGCGTCATCGACATTTGCTTTCTGATCTATTATTTAGGTTCAAAATTGTTAACTAGGCTACGCCTTCCGGAAAGACACTCACTAATTTTTACCTTTTAAATGTCATTTTTAAAATCATTTTTACTTGCTCTTATATAGGCCCTTACCAATAGGCCAAGTTTTTTTTTCTTTTTACCTGAGCTGTAAGTGCGCCTTGTATTATTATCTCTGGAATGATGGAAAGAGAAGGTAAGTTAACTCTTTTTACTGCCAACACACACCCGCGCGCACACA
>NW_004797719.1:104532-105614 GCF_000002075.1 Aplysia californica | reverse complement strand
TGTTCCATGTCTTCCCACTTTTCTATACATCAATTTCTGTGGTTCTTCTCCAGGTTCCACGCGGTCTTCCCCTTTATCTCTTACCCTGAGGGTTCCAATCCAAAACTTTCTGTGTTATTCGAGGAACTTTAAAACAAAACAACAAAAAATAAACAAGAGTATTTTTGTCGCCCTCTGTATGTAGAGTAACCTTTTAACAAAAATGATGAAGTGTATATTTTTGCTCGCTGTATATTCAAGGTAACTTTAGAACAATAGTAATCAAGTCAGTGTACTTTTGTCGCCCACTTTGGGATAACTTTTTTACAACAATAACAAAATAAAGTCAGTTGTCGCGCTCTGTCTACTTCTCACTTCTCAACATCCATTGTAAAGTATGTTAGATCTATAGTTCTAGTTCTCCGTTATTCTATAGAATGTAGCTCTGGTTTTGGTTGTTGTTGTTTGTTTTGTTGGGGTTTTTTTTGGGGGGGGTTGGTTGTTGTTGTTGTTGTTGTTGTTGTTATTTTGTAATATAGGTGTTTTTACGTTCCCATCGACATAATTTAGATAATTTAGGACTTGGCTTCTCGACTCTTCATGTGCGGACCAAACCATGCTGAGAGGGATACAACATTCGTTCCAGCAGAAAGACCGAGATTGCCTACTCGATAGAAATTCTCCCCACTACTCGGGGAATCAAACTCAGGTCTCCTGCATGCGACAGCCAGCCACCTAACCGCTACACCACAGACACCAGTCTCGTCATACAACAGGTGCGGTGATTCAGCTAGTCAGCACAACACGGCACAACTTTTCTTATACTCGTGCACGCCGAGCACCCCCTCGTGTTCATTGAAACTGTCAGACAGACAGACAGGTAGATCTACGTTTTTTTGCTTGTATGGAGTATCGAGCACTTGGTTTTGCCTGAAGGTGGAGTAATCAATAGTTTTGTTGGAACTGAATGCATTCTCAAAGAACATGTCACTAAGAGAGACATTTTGAAGTAGGCCTTGTGTAGTTTTCATTTTCATTTACCTATCTCTAAACGTTTGAACATTTTCAATTTTTTTTAATGTCCTTGAGGGTGTGTGTGTGTG
>NW_004797719.1:96967-98999 GCF_000002075.1 Aplysia californica | reverse complement strand
CCCTCCCCACCCCTAAAACTTTGAATAAGTCACTGAAGATCATGCCGTCTGTAATCAATTAGTATTTAGAAGATAGCTTGCAGTTTTCATGCGATTTCGTATTCCCACCTCAACGCCAGGGTAGGCCTATGTGATACAACGTGAGAGACCATAAATGATACCAAATTGACTTGTATGGAAAAACGATGTGCCGATTTGGTGTGTGATGTGACATCACTGTCATGAAATCAAATCACGAGGGTCAAGGTGAAGTCAGTCATATCAACATTAGGTCTACGATAGACCTAGATCTAGTGCATGAAATAACCCCAATTCAATGAGTGGACTGGCGGGCCTATTTGATGTAGATCTAACGACACAACATAATGTAAACCAATTTTTTTTTTAATATAAAAGAAAGATTGAAAAGTAGCCTAGCCTTATCCGGAAGTTCAAATAGGACCCTACAGGCTGAATATTGTTACTTTTTTTTATTCGTTAGAAAACGTAGACAGCTTGTATACATTCTCTAACGTTAGAGAACGTAGACACTTCTAATCTTGATGTAGCTCAAAACTGGTAATATTGCGCGAGGTCTATTGGGTGCAAGTAAGAGCTAATCGTTGACCAACTATTAAGTTATACCAATGCCCAATTTTTTTCTCTTTCAAAATTGCAATTCATTTATTAGTTGAATCCGTTGCATGTGCAACTATTTAGTCGAAAGTCAAATTCTGAATTTGAAAAAACCAAACAAACGAACAAACAAACAAACCAACAAAACAAACCAAGAAAATATACCCAATGTAAGTACAATTTTAAAGAGAGAAACAGGTTTTATAATCATGCTTTTGTACATATGATCGCGCGGGACACACCTAATATTTTCAGTTGGTAGGAAATTTTGAATTTTGCCCGGGTGGCGGCCGAAGCCTACTGTTATCAATTTTAGACCACCAAGGGATCTTTAACGTGTGCAACTGGCACACCGGCCCTCCTAGATTTTTCGCCCTTGTCCGAGAAGGCTAGGTGTAGATCTTTCCTACCAGAAGATCAGGCGTGTGGCAGAAAGACAGCAGTAAGGAGGAGCCAAGGAGTAGCAGTAGAAAGGCGGCAGAAAGAGCCAGGAGCCCAGAGGAGGGGGCAAAGGAGGTGAGGGGGTGGGGGCAGAAAGTGGAAATGAAAGCAGACAACAGAACATTGCTAGAGAGCAGGGAAGGAGGCGAAAGGAGACAATTTTAGAGAAGAAAATGTTTCGGTCGCTACCCGGATTCGAACCCGGGACCTTTGAATGAGAGGCCAACACCTTAACCTCTAGGCCACGAGAGCCCCCGTTCTTTCTTTCTTTCTTTCTTATTTCTTTCTTTCTTATTTCTTTCTTTCTTTCTAATTTCTCTCTTTCTTTCTTTCTCTCTTTCTTTCTTTCTTTCTTTCTAGGCGTTTGAGAAGGGGAAAGACCAACGTGTACTGACGTAATGTAAACTGCATACACAGCCGCCCTAAGCCACAAGAAGATTTTAAAAAACCCACACACAATGTGCTGGCCTATTGCTTGGTAATTATATACATGTATATCCAGCAGCATCCAGCGGTATCTAGCATAATCCAGCATCATCCAGCATCATCCAGCATCATCCAGCATCATCCAGCATCATCCAGCATCATCCAGCGTCATCCAGCCTCCAACAATAACGACTTCGACCCACGGCCGCAGGGGGCAGGAACAAATTTACTCCCAGGCGCAATTTGTGCCGGCGGGAACTTTAATCTTGACCCAGCCGATAACATCTGCTTTCGGCGCCCTGACCAGGGCACTCATCGAGCGGGCTATCAATAATCGATGGGTCTTTGTTGAAACATTTCTGATTCCTTTCGGCAGTTTCCATTATGCCATAGATCTCCTGGTTCTTTCTGCCCACAAGTAATGGCTGGAGAGAGCGACGGCTGTTTAATCTATCATGCACAGCCACTTAAAGTCAATTATTCCCCACAAACCGTGCGGTGTCCCCAGGGTCCCCCCCACCCCTCCCCTCCCCCCACTCACAGCCAGCCT
>NW_004797719.1:93190-95692 GCF_000002075.1 Aplysia californica | reverse complement strand
GGGAGGGAAATAGTTTAGATAAGGTTTATCTGAAGCCAATATTTAGACTTGGAGATGTCGTAGTTTGTATCATAAAATATAATTCACTTCGCTGCCGTAGATCAAAACAACCCTTCTATTCGTCTAATTAATAACGATAAGCTTTTTGTGTTATTTATAGAGTATAGATGTCTTACCGTTTGAACGCGTAGGAGATAAAACGTGTATGCATTTTACGAAATAAAGTCTAAAAATAAGAAATTGTAATGCTGATTTATGTCAAATAGATTATCGATCAGTTGAGAAACATTGAACGATCAAAACAGGGACTCATACTTTGTCGCCATTACTTTCTCTGAAGTTTTAAAGTTTACAATTCAAGTAAGTGTTTTACGGTACTTTCTACACAATAAGGTGGCGAAGGTTAGAGGTATTACAAGAGAGTAACAAATACGAAATAGAAGGAGAGGAGATAAAGACGATAGCTGTCTCTGAAGTTTGTTAAGTAGGCTGGGTGGTTGGAAGGTGCCGCTTATAGATCCAGATTACTTCTTTCTCAACCCCAAAGAGGTTACAATAGTACTAGAGGTCGCAGCTGTGACGTCACCCACGTAAACTCACAATGATGTCTGTGCGGGCCCACTCAGCTCGCTTTGTCACCATTTTTTAGGGGATTAGAAACAATGTTGTCACGCTGCGCGTCCCTTGCTACGCCTTGGTCGTCGTAGAGTTTGAAGCTCAGTTCAGTTTTATTTTAAGTTTTCTTTTTGTTTGCTGTTGTTGTTCAATCATATCCGTACGTCGTGTTTTACTATCGTATCCATACGACGTCGGGAACTCTGTGCCACCACTTTCCAAAGAGGAAATTTACTCGTTAATCCGATCCGTACACTTTGCATAGCAGTCTGTCAAAATGAATTTTAGGGACATGCTAAAAGTTTCAAAGAGATCTTCACTCTAGAAGTATTCTAAAATGTGAAGAATACAACCCCGGGGGTACAAAATGGCTCCAGGGTGTACGGATAGGGTTAATCATAACATACACGTATACACAATACCGCACCTGCTGACCGATTGTGGGAAACATAATTAATGCACTCTCAACCCTTATCTCTCTCTGACGTCTCGAATTTTTCCGAATTAAAAAATATTTAAATATATACTTCCTGTGACGTGGTCTATGTAGTTCCGCTTGTCTTTCACCCTCACAAACAAAACGCCCCCCCCCCCCCACTCCCCACCAGGGCAGTGCCACTGACTGAAGTGTCTTTAGGTCATTCCCAAATGGGGGATATTAACATGTTCTTATGCACAGTAGAATTGTAACTGGGCTGATTTATCAGTGTCATGCTCATACTGTGCCGAAACAACATAAGGGGAACGACAGCTTTTTTCTTTCCTCATCCTTACTGTCGTCTTTTTTTCCTCTACTTCTTTTGTATGTTTGTCCCACTGTTGTGAACTGCTATTTCCGGGGTGCCTTGATAGTCGAAGCAGACCTTGTGCTGTTGAGGCTAGAGCCTGTACAGTGTCTGGTATATAGAGTAGGGTATATTACAAGGGAACAAAATACTATTTTTTAAAATTAAGCTATCGCCTTTCCCGTCAGTGACGTCTGCTCGACTCTCTCGAGTGTACAAAATATCAGAAGCTTAGACAGGCGTCTGTGGTTTAGTAGTTCAGCGCTTCGCCGTGGCACGCAGGGGACCTGAGTTCGATTCCCGAGTGGGGAGAATTTTATATCAAGTGTCTGGACGGTCTTTCTGCTGGGATGTTGTGTTCCTGACAGTCAGGAATTTGTTCACAAGGATGTTTATGAAAAGTATTCTTTTAACTCAATTTTTCATCCAGCACCACGAAAATCTACTTTTTACACCTCGGCTGATGTGATAATAAACCATTACTTTTCTCCGCGCTTCACAAAGGCCTTTTGGAAGCTGGAGTGGCAATTGCAGTAACCCATAATACGTCATCAAATCAATGTTGGACGAAAACAGGCACGATGAAACGCAAAAATGAAAACTGTGGGACGAAAACGGGTTCCACTTTAATAATAATAAATGACATTTATATAGCGCTCAACCCCGATTAAAGTACACAGGCTCTGAGCGCTTGACAATACAGTACAACGTACAACAGTAACATAAAACGTTGTGTTCTGACCAAAAGAAAACCACTCCAAAATGTTCATCGTGTTGATTTAAAAACAGAAATAACTTCAGCATAATAATAGTAATAATAATAAATAGCATTTGTACAGCGCATATCCCCGCTCAACAGCAGGCTCTATGCACTTTACACTATATGACATTTGAATGAATCAAAATATTTTTTATCTCTTCCACTTCTTCACACTTCCGGGGTGTTCACCCTCTCTGTGGGTGGCGACATAGGGGGTAGCTGTGACGTCAGTACCCGAGGAAGGATTTAATTTTGAACTTATCTTAAGAATTTGTTGTTGTTGTTAGAAGTAGGGCGATGTGGGAAGGGTGTGCCGAAGTAAACCCTCACTTCTTTGTGTCC
>NW_004797719.1:89821-93090 GCF_000002075.1 Aplysia californica | reverse complement strand
CCCCCCACTGTCGTTTCTATCTGTCCGGTTTGCTCTTTCATAGCGCTACATGGGAGTGGTTGGCGGGTGCTCGGGTGTGATTTGCTCCTTTTCTTTCCTATCAAATATATATCGCCAAGATCTCTCCTCCTCCTTTTTTGTGTTTGTTTCTCTCTTATTGTAACACCTCTATTCTTCGGCACTTATATGACCTTATTGTGTTGGAAGCGCCGTAAAACTCTTACTAAAACTAAACTACTAGCGCTACACGGCCGTTATCGTGTCCAAGTCGTGGTTATGTTTACTGTGACCAAAAACCTTATTCTGGACAAGTTTTCTATCTCTCAGTGGAGCAAAACAAACAAACAAACAAACCAGCAAACAAACAAACCAGCAAACAAACAAACCAGCAAACAAACAAACAAACAAACCAGCAAACAAACGAAACAATGTGGAAGAGCGAGTGGTTAGACGTTCGGAAGTCCCTCTTTTTGTCTTTCCCTCTGTGGCTAGATGGCCGTTATTGTGTACATGTCGTGCTTCTCTGGGCTGTACTCTTGCAAACGTGGGTGGTTGACGGGTGTTCTGGGGTGGTTAGCTTCTTCTTCTCTGTCAAACATCTATCGTCCCCATCTTTCCATTCTTATTTTCATGTTATATTAATTTTTAGTAAGACCTGTAATCTTCGGCACTTGTATATGACCTTGTTGCGTTGCAAGTGCCGTAAAACTTTTACTACAAAAGCTAAACAGATTGTCTCCGTTTGAACGGTTTTTGTGTGTCTGTATATGTGAGTTATTGTGTGTGTGTATGTGCGTGTGCGTGTGTATGTGTGTATGTGTATGTGTGTGTGCGTGCGTGTGTGTGTGTGTGTGTGTGTGTGTGTGTCTGTGTGTCTGTCTGTGTGTGTGTGTGTGCGCGCGCGCGCGCGTGTGTGTGTGTGTGTGTGTGTGTGTGTGTCGTAATTTATTGCCAACAGCTATCCGGCACCAATACGCGTCTCCCAGACTTCCCCGGGCTATGACGACAGGCTCAGTCCCTGTGGTCAATTGCCGGCCGGGGCTCAGTCCACAGTTATCAGTTTGCTTATGTCATTTTAAATAGGGCCCTATCGGCCAGCAGTGAGCCTTAAGGTGATTACTGCATGTCTCAAGAGGTACACTGGAAGGCGGCTCAATGAAATGGCATGTGTTTGTTGGAGACGCATTTTTACGGCGTTTCAAGAGAGGTGTGGTTAAGGAACTCCCCCTCCTCCACCCAACCCCCTTCCCAATACACCTGACCCCAACAACATCCTACCCCTCTTTCCCTGTGACCCAGAGCCGAGTGGAGAGACCGACTTTCGGGAGTTGAGTTGTTGTTATTGTGACGTCTGCAGCCTACGCATGGCGAAATACAACCGTTATCTCGCCGACTCCGCCGCATGCAGAAACAGAAACTCAACATCATTAAGCCTCGCAGCAATCAAGATTTGACAGCCGAGAAGAGGCAGAGATAAAGAAAGTTGTGAAGGTTTGTGACAATACGCGTCGTTGTTGTTGTTGTATTCTCCGCCTGTTAGAGTGTGGCGTCTCGGGACATCTGGGCCGGCAGCTGTTGTGTGTGGGAGGTCAGACAGTCGTGGTGGACACAAGGCTTCTGGAAGGGAGGACGGTGATGATATTATACCTGTGATGATTGTATCAGCGGTTCTCCAGTTGTTATAGTGAGGATCATTTTGTGCTGTTGTTGTTTTGTTATTTTCTGCTTTATCCAGGTCATTACTGTGAAGATCATCTCTGTTGTCATCTTCTTTGCACCCCCCCCCCCTGCTAGATCTAAGAGGTCGTCGAATGCTGTTTCTTCAACCTGATGTGCAACTTTTAACGTACGTGACCGTTTTCCCTACGTTGCAGTGCCCCTTGCCTTCAGGTTTTTAATGGCATCCATATTACGGTTTCGACGTTACTCTATGACATATTTTTCATACTGGCCAGAGCATTTTCAGTTATAGTAGGAATTAATTTAGACGTTTCCCCAAATTATTATAAGTGTCATTCGTGTTGTCATTCCGGAAGTGAAGATTATCAGATGAACAGGAAACATTGCACTCCGTTTAGTGTGATCTTGACACATGTTTGATTGGTCTATGGAAAGCACATTATTGTCATCTTTCCTCGCCACCTTTCTCTCACTGTTTGCTGTGCTGTGTTGTAATTTGATTCGAACGTGAAGCTCCACGCTGATGACTTAACAAAAAAACAACAACAACAACAAAAACCTGCCGTAAAGTACAGTCTCTATCGTCGGATTTTCATTTGGTTTACCTTAAGAAGATTAATCCTCGATAAATGATGCACGTATTTTCACAGATAAAATATTATGTTGATATCTGGTCACTAATTGCGCCCCCCGCGGAAGATTATGAATAGTTGTGGCCGTCTTCTGAAGACGACTGGTTTACTATAAGGTGTAGTGGATTCGCAACAAGGGGGAAACAGCCCCACAGCCTTGGTGCTTTATGCTCTCACCTGTCACCTGTCACCTCTCACCTGTCACCTGTCACCTCTCACCTCTCACCTGTCACCTGTCACCTCTCACCTGTCACCTTTCACCTCTCACCTGTCACCTCTCACCTCTCACCTTTCACCTCTCACCTCTCACCTCTCACCTCTCACCTTTCACCTTGCACCTCTCACCTGTCACCTGTCACCTCTCACCTTTCACCTCTCACCTCTCACCTCTCACCTATCACCTCTCACCTCTCACCTGTCACCTCTCACCTGTCACCTCTCACCTCTCACCTCTCACCTCTCACCTCTCACCTCTTACCTCTCACCTGTCACCTCTCACCTCTGCTGTGTTTGTCCTTTGGTGCCCCACTCCTTGCAGCGACAGGGCCTTCATCTATATCGGTCTTCTAATTTTTCAATGTGAGGTTTTTGTGCTTCGACCGATAGACACAAGGGCGTTTATGAGGTGGGCTTCCAACTCTGTAAGGGTAAACCGGGGATGAGATGGATACAACATCCCTCTATCACCTGTTCACATTCTCTCGGATTCATTGTCTCGTCTCACTTCACTCACCAATCTTACACTGGGAAACCATAAATTGGTTACAATAAGATTAAGGATTTACTCCTTGACTGTACAGGGTAAGCATAACTATCACGTTTGCATGGCTACCTAGTCATTCTCATGAGCTGCGGCACTTGTAAGACCCAACTGTGTTGCGAGTGCCGTAAAACTCTTACTGAGGGACCGTTCACAAGTGACGTCAGCTAAAATTTAACCCAAAATAGGCCCCCTCT
>NW_004797719.1:72530-82530 GCF_000002075.1 Aplysia californica | reverse complement strand
CCGGGCGGCTCAACTCACCGCTCAGGTATTTACAGTCACAGCAAGAACGTACCTAATCCCAGTCAGTCCTTCGTATTTATGACGAAACTATCTTCACTGCAAGGATCATTCATTCCTGCTCAGTTTTGGAGTTTATTTGTATCATCATCATTGCCTTTCTCACCCTGCACCAGGGTATAGGCCACGGACAAACACTTTCTCACCCTGCACCAGGGTATAGGCCACGGACAAACACTTTTTCACCCTACACCAGGGTATATGCCACGGACAAACACTTTCTCACCCTGCACCAGGGTATAGGCCACGGACAAACACCTTCCACCTTTCTCTATCCTGGACTAGCCTCTTGATGTCATTCCATGTCTTCCCACTTTTCTGCGACATCGATTTCTGTGATTCTTCTCCAGGTTCCACGCGGTCTTCCCCTTGATCTCTTACCCTGTGGGTTCCAATCCAAAACTGTCTTTGTTATGCAGCTGCCTGACTTCCTGAGAGTATGTCCAATCCATCGCCACCGCCTTCTTCCTACCTCATCTCTGACTGGGATCTGTCTTGTCTTGTTTTCCATTTGTATGCACATAGGTACAACAGGAAAGGTGTTGCAGAAAAAAGTGTTGTGGGGATGTTTGTAGATCTGAAAACTGGGTCGACAAATCTGGCAGCTGTTAGAGGAGTCTAAGGGTTAATGGTGACACCACGAGAACGAAGACAGGAGCAATATGTAATGAAAGCAAATACATGATATATCAGTGTTGTGTGTGTGTGTTTGGTTGTGAGAGGTGTGTGTGTGTGTGTGTGTGTGTGTGTGTGTGTGTGTGTGTGTGTGTGTGTGTGTGTGTGTGTGTGTGTGTGTGTGAGTATGTGTTTGTGAGTATGTATGTGTGTGTATGTGTGTGTATGTATGTGTGCATGTGTGAGTATGTGAGTGTATTTTTGAGTGTATGTGTATGTGTGTGTGTTCGTGTATAATAATAATAATAATAATAATAATAATAATAATAATAATAATAATAATAATAATAATAATAATACTAATAATAAATAGCATTTGTATAGCGCATATCCCCGCTCAACAGCAGGCTCTATGCGCTTTACACTATATTATTACCCCAGCAGACCATAGTACACTCCGAAACATTCTCAGCTTCTCGGGAAGCATACAGTGCAAGCAGCCGATTAAGCGCTCAAACACTAACAAACTGACAAGATCTTTCGCTGTCTATAGCCGGGTACCCATTCCCACCTGGGTGAAGTGAGGAAAATTCGTGTAAAGTGCCTTTCCCAAGGACACAACGTCGGGCCCTTGACGGGATTCGAACCCACGACCTTACGGTTGCGAGTCCGAGAGCCTAACCACTAGGCCACCGACGCCAATAATTCCTCTTAAGAGTGTGGGCATCTACTCTTGTGGCCTAACACTAACTGAACCACGTTTCTGTACACTATACATGTACTCACTTGTAGGCTCGTTTGCACGCACACTCACACACACACGCGCACACACACATATACAAATACACACACACACACACACTTACACATACTCATGCAAACACACACACATGTTATATACACACACGCACACACCCACACACACACACACACACACACACACTCATACAAATACAATTTCAGCCATGTACATTTATACCCACACAAACATTCTAATATGTTTGCCCCCCCCCCCCCCCACACCCAACAACCTTGTGGTTTTTCCAGTGGACATCACAACATGATTTTTAAAGTTATGAATGTAGATGGATTCACAAAATAATCGTTGCGCAGTATTGTGAGGCAATATTTCTGTACTTACTTTTACTTTGTCCTTCCTCTGGTATCCTTAGGATGTGGAGGGGAGGTGCAGGTTTCGGTCCTGTGCTAGGTGTGTAGCGTCTGTGATAGATATGTTGTCCTGTGCTAGGTGTGTAGCGTCTGTGATAGATATGTTGTCCTGTGCTAGGTGTGTAGCGTCTGTGATAGATATGTTGTCCTGTGCTAGGTGTGTAGCGTCTGTGATAGATGTGTTGTCCTGTGCTAGGTGTGTAGCGTCTGTGATAGATATGTTATGTTGTTCCAGGACATTTCTGGGCCGGATTCTCGAATATTTCTTTAAATCAGATAAATCTGTACTGAGTCGCACACCTTCATGGATCTTTCTGGGGAAAAAAAGGGAATTCGAGTCATCCTTTCTCCGTTAAAACTGAGTCCTGTTCTTGGGTTTTCGATCAGGATAATATATTCCCTCTCTTATGTCCCATTACGCTTTGTGGAGCCAGTCAACTCCTCTTCTCAAGAGACATGCGATTAATTATTCAGTGGCTTTTTTCACAACCGTTCACCAATCTCTTCATGTTTGCCTTTACTCTTTCCTATCAGCCCCGCACAGAACGCACCATCGCTGAACGTTGCATAATCAAAGATCTTTGGCATAATATTATTCTTTTTTCTTGTACAGCAAACTTGTTAATACGGGGTGCCCACTACGGCTGGATGGGGCCGATCGCACGACTCGAACGCCTGGAACTGAAAACAAACAAGTTTGTTTTTGAGGCGATGAGTCGGGCGATCCCAGCCGATCCCAGCCGATCCCAGCCGTAGTGGGCATCCCGTATTACGTTTGTGGGAAGGCGCTTTGACTCGTTGCGTGCTAATTCCATCAAGAGCTACTAGATCTAGATCTAATGGAAAAAAAAGAAGAAAAAAATGACAATTACTCCCTTCCCCAACCACATCAAAGGAAAGAACCAGATTTGATTTTTTAAAAATGAAACAAAAGAAAAACGAGAACTCCGTAACCAATTTAAAAAACAACAACACGGGTTTTCATTAAAGCTGTGAACGGATTTCTGTCATTTGGTATTATTATTTTATATATATATATTTTTTAATTTGCTTTGTTTGCTTTGTTCGCTGTGTTTGCTTTGTTCAGGACTCCGGCTGAAGGAGCAATGAGGTAAAAGTACACGTATACTTTTAGATCTATGCGAGAATGTCCCAGAGGTCCTAATTAAGACGTAATGAAATTCTAATGAGAAATTGTGCTGTATTGTTGACCTACCTGTTGCTGTGCCAGGTCGTTATAATATATCACTGCCACTCCTCACCCCCCCTCCTCACCCCCCTCCTCACCCCCCCTCACCCCCCCCCTCCTCACCCTCACCCCCTCCTCAAACCATCCTCACCTCCCCCCCCCCACCAACCTCCCACCCCACACCGTTGGATCACATCCTGTAAATTAAGACGTAAAAGAGACACCTTCCTTTTTCCACTTGCATGAGCCTTGTTTTTTCCACAGTAATAATAATAATTATAATAAGAATAAGAATGAGAAATTAAGAAGAAGAAGAAGAAGAAGAAGAAGAAGAAGAAGAAGAAGAAGAAGAAGAAGAAGAAGAAGAAGAAGAAGAAGGAAGAAGGAAGAAGGAAGAAGGAAGAAGGAAGAAGAAGAAGAAGAAGAATGTTTCGTTTATTTTTAAAAAGTACTTTCTGCTATTTGATTCATCTTTTGAATGTATGACGGAGCCAGTGCAAAAAGTACTAGAAGTAGGAACGTCAACAAGGTACAAGCACCCTCTCCGGTACAAGGTTGAAGGGGGAGTGAAAGATCTAGAAATTACACATGATAATATTGTACTTGTATAGTTTTAGTTCAACTCCGTGCAAAGTGTTTGACAATTGTAACGGCGTCAGCGGTATTTGATGATATAGTGTGGGTGGTTGGTGAGTGCTCTGGTGTGGTTTGCTCTTGCTTTTAGATCAAATGGCTGTCTATCATCATTACTTCACCTCCTTCTAATCTTGCAATGTTACTCTCTTGTAACGCTACTAATCTTCGGCACCTATAATATGACATGATTGTGTTGCAAATGCCGTAAAACTAGTACATGTACTAAACCTAATAACAAGGTTGTTTCGTTTCTGTCAACAGGACATAATATCTACCCACTCCTCGGTGATATCTGAAAGACAGGAGAGGAATGACATTCTGTGTGTGAGTGTAGACTCATCCCTGGATTATTCCATCTATGCCCCACGGGGTATCGCCAGTCACCCCACGGTCACATGAACTTTTAACTTGAACGATAACCATGAAGCTCCGAAGCAGCGACGAGGGAGTGAAAGTTGTACCCGGTGTCGACATGCACCCGCCGTACGCCTCACCTTTCTCCGCTTCGTTCCGCCCCACCATCGACAACAAAGAACCGCTTCCCATTTCGCCGCTCACGGGCCTTAGCAACGGGATAGACTCACCCCGCGCGCACGGCGTCCTTAGTAACTACCACTGCTCCCCGCAGCAACAACAGCAACCCGCGGACGGCGAAGAGGAGTACGGTGGCGCGCGACAGCGGCTGACGACGACGACAACAACAACAGCAGCAACAGCAGCAACAGCAACTGCGGAGCGGAGTGAGGACGGAAAGGGTGGCCCCTCCCTGCCGGCTACGCCAGTCTCCGTCACTCCGCGGCTGACCTACGATTTGGACGAGATTCTCCGAAAACACGGAGTGACTCTCACGGCCGCTCGGGACGCTGCTGATCCGAACTCAACAAACGAACGTTTGGTGGATGCACGAGAAAAACACGAAGGAGAAAAAGAAGAAGGAGAAAAAAAAGAAGGAGAAAAAGAAGAAGAAGAAGAAACAAAGGAAAAACTACAACAACAAGAACAAGAACACCGAGTTTTGCGGCTGTCCGAGTCGGCCCCGACAGCCGGTGGTCCTGGCGTGGTTTCCCCCGCGGCCTCGTGCGAGGGTGGAGGACCCCCGGTAGTTCCCGCCATGACCAAGACGTTGTCGGACACCGCCGCCCTCAGCTCGGGGGCGGGCCGGAAGCCCGGGGGTTCCAAGGACCCGGGTCACGTGAGCCACCAGTTCTTCCACGTGGAGCCGTGCATCTACACACACCGGATGTTCCGGCGAGCCGCCACTATCTTCGGCGTGCTCAAGGACAGCGAGTCCGAGTCGGAGGAGGTCAAGGCCACACGGAGACGCCTGGGCAAAGCGGCCGCTGCCGCCTTCGGGGTGGAGCCCCAGGACAAGATTCCGGACATGGATTTCCTGGACGCTCACGAGCAGATCAAGACGTTTGAGCTCACCTTCGCCACCCTCAAATGTGAGTAGACGGGCATGGCCGACTGCGGAGTTGCGTGGTTGTAGACAGTCCGTGTTATTGTGAAGTTACGTTGTCGACAGTCCTGTTTGATTGTGAAGTTACGTTGTCGACAGTCCTGTTTGATTGTGAAGTTACGTTGTCGACAGTCCTGTTTGATTGTGAAGTTATGTTGTGTGAGTTTTGTTGTCTGAGTTAGGTTACTTTGTCAAAGTTTCTTTTTCCGGTGTCAGGTCTGGATCAGACATTGACGATCAAGGAATCCCAAGCCTTTCCTGTTGTCAGTTCAGTTTTTTTCTCAGGTGTTATTTTTACAAAGTTGTTTAGACCATAATATGTGTTTGTTATTCTCTGTCCTCCTCTGCTCTTCCTTTCCTCTATCGTTCTACATAGCAGTAGGTTTTCTAGTCTGTTTGGTCCATTTATGTGGCCAAAGAATCTCAATTGTTTCGTTCTGATGGTTATGATAATAGGTCTTTTTTCAAACTACCACTTTGAGCACTTCTCTGTTATTTTGTTTTCTTCTCATTCTGTCCATGAGATTCTGAGTATTCTCCGTAACCCTATCCGTACGCCCTGGGTCATTTTGTATCCCCGGGTTGTATTCTTTACATTTTAGAATACTTTTAGTACGAAAATCTCTTTGAAACTTTCAGTATTTCTAAAAAAAATTATTTTGACAGACTGTTATGCAAAGCGTACGAATCGGATTAACGAGTAAATTTCCTCTTTGAAAGTGGTGGCACAGAGTTCCCGATGTCGTATGGATACGATAGTAAAACACGACGTACAGATAAGGTTAAGTGGTGGCACAGAGTTCCCCACGTCGTATGGATACGGTAGTAAAACACGACGTACGGATAGGGTTAAATACCACCTTTCGGCGGCTTCTTGTCGTCTCTCTGTGTTCTTGTTTAGAGTCCAGCTCTCTCACCCATACAAATACAAATGGACTGGCCATACGTACCCTTTCGGGGTTCATATTGCTGTGTTCACTGTTACGTTCCTATTTGAGAGGACGGGGTATAATCTTGCAGGAAGTTTCTTAGATAAATTATTGCAATCATCTGTTTCTAAAAAACTCTGCCACTTTTTGCATCTTGTGTAATAGTGCGACCAGGGATTTAACGCTGTTGACTGTGTGTGGTTGGCGGGTGTTCTGTTCTGGTGTGGTTAATTCCTTCTTTCCAGTCAAACATCTATGGTCCTGATCTCTCCTCCTTCTTTTTGTGTTTGTTACTCGCTTGTGACACCTTTAATCTTCGGCAATTATATGACCCTATTGTGTTGCAAGTGCCGTAAAACTCTTACTAAGAAGAGAAAAAAAATACGCTGTTGACCTGTTTTATTCTTTCATTCCTACCTGTGATATTGCGTTCATGGATGTGGCCACTTTTTGAGATCACCGTGAATTCCGTTTTCTCGGCGCTCAGTTGTAACACCTTTGCCTCGATTTTCTCAGTCACCCTCGTTAGAATCTCCTGGAGATTGGAACATTTCTAAGCTATGTTGCCTAAATTATGTTGTCTATGTTACGTTTGTCGAGTCCGTCTGGTAGAATTTTCTATGGCTGCTGCTTTTTTTTTCTGTCCGTTTTTTTCCCCAAGGTGTATGGGATCGTGACCAGTGGGTGGAGGTTTTGTTTAGGAAGTTGGTGGAGATGTTGGCGGGGCGATGGACTCTACTTCAAGCATACTTATTGTTTCCAGATGAAAAACGTGTGTGTTTGTGAGGGTTGTTTTGTTGCGTTATTATCGTTGTTGTTATTTTTATTATTTTTAGGGGGGTTGTTTGTGGGTGATTGGTTGTCTGCCACTGGTAGGCCATCCTTCTGTTCTTTCCCTCTGTTGTTTCGGTCTTGCTTTGTTATGGTATCGATGTGCTTCTCTTTACTCAAACTCAAAGTCAAACTTTTGATTTATTTCTTTTGTTGTCGTTTGATTTGATTTATTTATTTATTTTACACGTTTCTATCTTTTTTCCTTGTGTGTGTGTGTGTGTGTGGGGGGGGGGGGGTTGGGAAGAGACGGGTGCTTTTGAGACAGATGTCTTATTTTATATTTTACACATAATTTCCTTTGTGGCGAAAAGCAGCATCAAGTGCTCCCTTGTATCCGTGAAAAAATCAGCACAGACCATCATAAGTCGCTTTTACCGCCGATACCAACAACAAAACATTCTAACTCTTTCCATTCAAGGTTGTTGTACCGTTTGAGTAGTTCAATACAAATGTCGTCATTTTGTGTTGGGAAATCGTAAGAAACCAACCAAACAATTTTTTTCTTTAAATCAGAGGATACGATATTATTATTAGAAACATCCCGTACCGGCACACCCAACCTTACCCCCCCCCCTCCGTCCCCACTCCCCATTTTTAAATGGCGCGTAATTCCCCACTTACCCTGATCGGAGTAGGTCAAAGCGTTCGATTTTCGAGATAACCGAATACTTGCACACAATGGAAGCGTTGGGAAATCTTTGTTGTTTTCAACCCGGACTTTTTCAACTGTCGCCCCGAGAATGTCACACTTGGAATATTTGCCAGTTCTGACGTAGGGAAATTCATTGTCAAACACGCAGTGAAAGTGATTTGTTATAGTGCTTTTTGGTTCAAACTCGCGTTGTAAAATTAGAACGTTTTGCCCGTGCGGTTGGGTTTTGATTGTGCGTTCAGTGAGCCCTTGTTCTTCTTTGTCATTTCCGTACCCTAGAATTACGTAGCTCTATCTGCCCTGTGCCTAGTACTGAGAAATTTGACGTCAAAGATTTTGAGTTTCTCAAGATGTCAAATTTTTTCAAAAGCGATTTTTTATTATCATCTAGATAACGACTTCGAATAATCTTACGAGTTTGATCTAGCAGATGGAGCATTTTGTTTCTGACCTCATGGTCTTTGTAACTCAAAACAGCCAAAATGTCAGATAGAATTTGTAATTTTGAGGTAGAGATTTGTCTGCTGTTTGTGTACCACACCCATACAGTTATCCCCTTTTAAACGTATAGTGTACATCTATGACCACACCTGACTTTTTCTTTCACTGTCCGACTAGATGTGTGTTTGTCAGATTCTCTTTGTTTTGAACAAGTTATATTTAAACGTACGCATAGATAGCCAGACTAACAAAGACCTCGGTTCTGTCAGTCTGATGGGGTCCTAACCACAAACAGTTGTTGATCTTTGCTGTAGATGTGCGTATGTGTGTGTGTGTGTGTGTGTGTGTGTGTGTGTGTGTGTGTGTGTGAGTGTGTGTGTGTGTGTGTGTGTGAGAGTTATAATTTTTCTTAAGAGTGTGGGCACCTACTCGTGTGTCCTGTGGGTGGTTGGCGGGTGCTCTGGCGTGGTTTGCTTCTTCTTTCCCCTCAAACATCTATCGTCCTTATCTCCCCTCCTTCTTTTTTTTGTGTTTTGTTACTCTCTTGTAACACCTCTAATCTTCGGCACGTATATGACCTAATTGTGTATGTTACTCTCTTGTAACACCTCTAATCTTCGGCACGTATATGACCTTATTGTGTATGTTACTCTCTTGTAACACCTCTAATCTTCGGCACGTATATGACCTTATTGTGTATGTTACTCTCTTGTAACACCTCTAATCTTCGGCACGTATATGACCTTATTGTGTATGTTACTCTCTTGTAACACCTCTAATCTTCGGCACGTATATGACCTTATTGTGTATGTTACTCTCTTGTAACACCTCTAATCTTCGGCACGTATATGACCGTATTGTGTATGTTACTCTCTTGTAACACCTCTAACCTTCGGCACGTATATGATCTTATTGTGTATGTTACTCTCTTGTAACACCTCTAATCTTCGGGACGTATATGACCTTATTGTGTATGTTACTCTCTTGTAACACCTCTAATCTTCGGCACGTATATGACCTTATTGTGTATGTTACTCTCTTGTAACACCTCTAATCTTCGGCACGTATATGACCGTATTGTGTATGTTACTCTCTTGTAACACCTCTAACCTTCGGCACGTATATGACCTTATTGTGTATGTTACTCTCTTGTAACACCTCTAATCTTCGGCACGTATATGACCTTATTGTGTTCGTTACTCTCTTGTAACACCTCTAATCTTCGGCATATATATGACCTTATTGTGTTTGTTACTCTCTTGTAACACCTTTAATCTTCGGCACGTATATGACCTTATTGTGTTGCAAGGGCCGTAGAACTCTTACTAAACCCCCCCAAAAAAACTAACTTAACCTGGAAATATAACAACATGCTACCTACGTCCTACCAGCAGCAGAGAAAAGACAGCCTTGAGACACATTCGGAGCCACCCCACACAAATCAGAAACATGAGTTTGCATAGTTCTCTGTAGCATGTTGTTATAGTTACGTCATTTGCAGAATGGACACACTGCTGCATGCCTGTGAAAGAAGATCGTGACCTGTGCCAGACAATCTATTAAAGCTCTAACGATTTGTGGGTGGGATTTACGGCTCGTGTCGTCGGTATTGCAACTCGTTTAAAAGATTTTTTTCAAGTTTTACTCTGGAACATCAAACATAGCCTGTGTTTACAGCTGACGAGCTCAAGTGAAGTCGAATTTCATCCGATTCTTTACCAAGTCGAAAAAACGAGAACAATAATTGGTCGCTTTTAAGGTCAAGCAGGCTAACCCAGATTTCAAGGGTTTCCAGAAATCTTGACCTAAATCAAAAGTGGGCATTGCCCTACCTACAGGAGAAGTTTGGTTTCATTGGTGTGTATGTGTTTGGTTAAAGAGAAAACTCTCCTTGTCTTTTAAAGGAACTGAATAAGGGGCAAAAAACTTTACCTTCGATTTACTCAAAACAGAATTTTTCGGGATAGCCCCCTTGTGCTTAAAAGCGGCCAATCCCCCCCCCCTCCCCCAAATTTCTG
>NW_004797719.1:70181-72430 GCF_000002075.1 Aplysia californica | reverse complement strand
TGCTTAAAAGCGGCCAATCCCCCCCCCCTCCCCCAAATTTCTGGAAGTGTTCTTCTCTCTAAGGGGACACATTAAACAAATCTTTCTGACCAGCATCAGGCTTAAAGCAGCTTTGTGGCACATTTCGAACTATTATGTACACAGCAGAAACATGAATTTTGCATATTTCCCAGCTCGCAAGTTTTTGCTTGACATTTAAATTTTTCAGATAAAGTGACCAGGAGAAGAAAAGGGCACTGGTTGACTCTGTTCTGTCGCATATAACGGTTGTTTGTTTTGTTGTTGTTGTTTGTTTGTTGTTGGGTTGTTGTTGTTGTTTTTTTTGGGGGGGGGTTGCTTTTTGTGTGTGTGTGTTGGGGGGGGGGGGGATGCTTTTTAACTTTTTTAAAAATGTATTTTTCTCCGCTCGTTCCATACCCTGTACGGGGCAATATTGCTCACTCACGAAGATAAGCCGCGGACTCTTGTGCCTTCTGTGGTAACTGAGATATCTTTGTGATTCCTCAAACTCTTTCAAATAATCAATATTCCTTTCAAGAAGAAATGCCAGATCAAGAGAATGCCGTGTTTGCATCTGTGATTTTATCTGGCGTGGTTCTTTTATCTGATGTCATTGTGAAATACAACGAGTGGATGATGATGGACTGGATAAGGCCAGGATAACAATATAGATTTTTTTTTAAATTCTAGAGCATCCAAACAGAGTCAGTGGGTGGTTGGCTGGTGATCTGGTGTCGTTGCTTCTCCTTCTTTGCTATCCAATTCTATTATTCCTTCGATTCTTTGCCTGTTGCTTTTTAGTAACACTTCTATTTTTCGGCAGTTATTATGCCCTTTGTTGTGTCGCAAGAGCCGTAAACCTCTCACGGAAACTGAAGCGAAAAGAGAAATTACTGGCGCACTATGGTCGCCGCTGTCTCATGTTTCTGGTTTGGCTCTGGAAGAAAGAGACTTGAGACATATGGCGCAGGTCGGAACGAGACATAGCTCGACTTTTTCCTTTTCTTTTTTACAGATGTCCCACTTCATTCTTTTTTACTTCTATTTGATAAGGACAGTCTGATTCCCCGGGCGCCTTCTTTCCTGTCAAACATCTTTCGTCCTGATCTCTCCTCCTTCTTTTTGTGTTTGTTACTCTCTTGTAACACCTCTAATCTTCGTCACTTATTTGACCTTATTGTGTTGCAAGTGCCGTAAAACTCTAACTAAAACTAAAGAATCCCCGGGCAGGTCCGACTCCACAGAGCCGGCTAGCCTGGTGAGTTGTGTGCACAGCACTCAATGACGTAGAGGCGCCTGGAATAGGTCCGGACTGACGTCATGGAAATCTTACAACAGCCTGGGTGCAACGTTCCCCGCGACAAACGTTTGTTCGTTTGTGACGAATTTGACTTGTGTTTGTCTCTCTGTTTGTCTGTCTGTTTGTTTGTTTGACTTGAGTGTCTGTGACATACTCTATTATAATCTATTTGTGGTGGTCGAATTTTGCTATTCAAAAGGCTTTTTAATTTTTTAATGGCTGCATCGATCGACATGTGGTTTTTGCCAAAAGATTCTTTAAAATATTCTCCAGATCATGGCGCCATTTGTTTTTTCAGGTTTGAGATGGTTTTGCTGCAAAAAGATAACTTTCTTTATTTCGCCGATTGCTTTTGTAGGCCGACGCTTCTGTCTCTGTCATTTTAGAAAATCCGGTGCGGAAGTGATATTTCGCGAGGCGCATTTTGTTTTGAGAGTATAGATCTAGATCTAGACCTTCTAATTTTTTGCATCTCTCAAGATTTATTGCTCCATTCCAATAGAGTGTAAATATAATAGGCCAATGACTTTCAGTTTATGTTAATGCACGGATCATCTAGTATATTCTAAAACGGGTTATATTGTGACGCCGCGCCATATATAGATCCTATGTATTCTTTCAATTTGTCGTATTCAGCTTACAACGCGGTAAAAGAAATCTTTGTGAACACTGTCAACATGCCTCTCTTTGAATCCAACAAGGAAGCTCAGAGAAATTCCAAAACCACAAGCTGACACAAGCTTTAAAACAAACGCCCAATCCTCGAGTATAGTTCGATACGTCTCATTGAGACTGGAACGCTTTTAGTTTATTTTTGGTAAGGTTTTTCGGCGCTCGCAACTGCATACGGTCATTTTAGCACCAAGGGGTGGATGTCAACAGAGAAGTCCAAACGGGGAATCAGGCTTACTCTGCTCACCTTTCTAGCCTCAACAGCACAAAGTCTGCT
>NW_004797719.1:64505-66444 GCF_000002075.1 Aplysia californica | reverse complement strand
GTGTGTGTGTGTGTGTGTGTGTGTGTGTGTGTGTGTGTGCGTATGCTGGAAATCACCACACAAACGGGTAAGAGGCCAAATCTCATTACAAACTGGTGAATTACTCTTGTTCTGATGAAGCCAACGTTGGCTCTGTTCTATTTTTTCTGAAATTCCTATTATTTTATTTCTCTGTTCTTAAACGTTCTAAAGGTGTAAACACAAATATGCACATCTAGCCTATCTTTTCTCCTCGTGTCGTGACACATTTTTATTTTCCCCTCCACTGACCGACGAGCGGATCTTTCCAACGGAAGCATGCCAGTTTGCCACAGGCCTCCATTGTGCCCTGCACGATGGAAGTTATCACTGACACCCTCTAAAAGAGTAAATGAATGATTAATTGATTGTATGAATTGAATTTTATTTTTCAATTGTTTTTAACGAAAGAACATTCATTGTTGAAATTTTACAGAGAAATTTAAATTTGCTTTGATTTGCACTAGAAAAGGAAGAAATATTGAACAACGCAAGCTGAATTGACATTTTAGAGGGACTATCTCTACCCCACCAATTTGAGGGCGGAGAATAAAAAACGCAAGTTACAACCACAGTGTTAAAGTGCTGTAATTATGACTGTCATCAATACTCAAATGCTTAAATGAACTTGTGACAATCTGGGCCTGTGACAAACTGTCCAGCCCCCCTTTCCAACGCGCTCAAGACTAAACAGCCGAGAAGATATTGTACAATTATGCATTTCTGATTGATTTTGTGCGATGTTCTTGGTTAATTACATCTCTACAGTGTCTCTGAAACAGACTTTCACAGTAAACATGGTACTGATTGTTGTAAGACATTTATCACCTCCCCTCCAACCGCCTACCAACCGCCCTCCAACCGCCCACCCACCGCCTTCCCTCCCCTCCAACTCCGCCCTTCTTACATTCATGACCCCCACCCCCTTTCTCTATTCCCGCCCCGTTTCTCCCACCCACTTTCTCCATTTCCGGCCCCTCCCCTTCCCTCTATTTCCGGTCCATCTTTATGTGCCGTTAGGAAAACGAGTGACTTCCCCTTTCCCTGGTCAGTGATCACAAACAACGCTTGTTCACGTGGGTCACGGGAGTCAAGGTCACATACGCCACTTACCAGGCACCAAAGGACATGATTTGATAACTTTTTCTTTAAAAACTGGCATTGATCAAATTCCTTAAGCTTAGTATTGGGAGCCACACAGTTTACATTTTTGCAAGCGGGTCCAAAAGTTAAGCGACCAACAGAATCTAACCACCCAGCAATGAAGGTCACCGCAAACAAAGGCACCGGCACGCTTTCTTCGATGTTAGCCTAAAGTGGGTCATAAAAATAATGGGAGCAAAAACATTCACAAGCTGACATATTTTCCTCAACACCACATTTTTACGTTCGCCAAAGAAACACGATTCAAGAGACGGGGTGAGTAATTTTCGAGACTCACGTGGAGCACGTGGAGACGTCTTGACAGCCGGGGGATGAAATCTACAAACTTACACTGAAATGTGGGGGGCAGGGTGGTGTCGCTGTCTCAAAATGAGCAATTTGTTGGCAAGGTTACTCTAAGTCATTTATTCTGGTGATCCTGTGTATGCATCCAAAGAGCGGTTTTTAATGTAGGCCCCAAAGACAAAAACTTTCTTATTACTGGGACAAGGTTTTTGGAAAACATATTTTCGTTTGGTTGCTGGCCTGCTGAAGTGCCATGCAGAGTTTGGTGGGCATAGGTAAATTCCTCAAAGAGCTGAATTTTTTTTAACGTGGTCAGAGGAAAGTGAACAAGCTGTGTATCAGGTTTGGTTCTAATCTGGCAACTTACTTTACGCATTTCGGTAGTCTTGTTTGTTTTTGTAAAGTGTTTTACGGCGCTCGCAACTGCATAAGGTCATAAGAGCGCGCGGGACACACCTAATATTTTCAGTTG
>NW_004797719.1:63087-64179 GCF_000002075.1 Aplysia californica | reverse complement strand
TTTAAAGAAGAAAATGTTTCGGTCGCTACCCGGAATCGAACCCGGGACCTTTGAATGAGAGGCCAACACCTTAACCTCTAGGCCACGAGAGCCCCCTTTCGGTCATCTAAGCACACAATCCCAGCACAGTATCGGTTCTTTCGAGGATGGACGTAAAACTCGTAGGTCCCGCCTGTATAATAATAACCTGATAACGTTGATAGGAGCGTAAAACCTATACCATTTTTTCCCAGCACAGTAGAACTGAAAGAACTTCACACTGTCGTAATTTCTCACGTCTCTTGTTTGTCTTTGATGTCTCGCCTGTCGCCACCTCGCGCTGCCCTCTCACAGACTTGTGTGTGCCCCACTTTCTATGTTCACTTCAACCCTTAGCGTACAAGAAACCATGCGTGTTCAACCTCATTCCAGTGGGTAGTCGGTAGGTGATCCTGTGTGGTTTGTTCCTTCTTTCCTTTCAACAATATATCGTCCTTATCTCTCCTCCTTTTCTTTGTGCGTTACTGTCAAGTTACACCTCAAATCTTCGGCATTTGTAAGACCTACTTATACCGTAAAACGTCTTTCACACGTCGTTTTGTGGTGTAGCAATGAAGAGCCTAACTCCTGCACCACAGAAGTTGGTACAGTTCGCTTAGTTGGTGTCATGCTGAACTACGGAACGGATGGCCGTGGTTCGAATCCTCGGCTGGTTGTTCTTGAAATGTTGTTTCATTGAGTTTGCAAGGCTCTCAACCAATTTGGCTCTGCTATCCGAGACAGATGTTAAGTAAAGTCGGAGGTCTCCACCTCTCAAATAAGCCCATGGTGGTGATAGTGGCGCTAAACCCAAAATCTTACGCTTTAAAAAAATCCCGACTGACACTAAACTTAACCTGTTCCAAACGGGATGGTTGTCCTTCGGTCATGTCCTACAAATGTGAACCCACGTACTCCTGCTCCTAATGAAGAACAAATCAAAGACAAACAGTGGCGCACCCAATCACAGCCACTTTTTTCTGAATTTGAACTCTTCCCAACTGCCGGTGCTGCTTTTTGGAGGACGTCTCTTTGATAGGCATGGACTCTTTTCTTATCCTCTGTCATTCCCCC
>NW_004797719.1:60778-62752 GCF_000002075.1 Aplysia californica | reverse complement strand
CCCCAAACCCCTTCTTTCATTTCGCTTCCGTATTTCTGCTTTCTATTTCTGTCCATTGTGAATAAATGGCGAAATCTTGCTGACAACACCTCTTTCACTCAAGAAAATCTACTGAATGACTTGCGTGGCAGGGGTGTGGCTTTGTGTGTGGAGAACTTATTGCGGGTCATGTGAAAGGCCGGATTACATTATTACCATTTACAATATTTCAAGTAGCCATACACTTTGAAGAGGGATTATACCCATGTTTATTCTGTGTAAGCAGTTTCCATACTGCTGACATTCGGGTTAGAGTGTAAAACTTGTATAAATACTGTGTGTAAGTATTGAGGATATTGCCGAAACGTGTGTTAATGCTTACATAGGACTTGTATAACCGAATGGCTCCAATATTGAAAGAGTATATAATTATAATATCGCACTTGTAGATGTATTTCGCTCCAACCCGAAACCCCAACCCGAAGTGCGCTCATGTTCTGACCTTACGCAGTTGCGAGCGCCGTAAAACTCTTACCGAAATGAAAGTTTTAGTTTTAGTAAGAGATTTATGACACTTGCAACATAATAAGGGAATATAAATGCCGAAGATTAGAAGTGTTACAAGAGAGTAACAAACATAAAAAGGAGGGGGGAGATATAGACGATACACGTTTGATAGGAAAGAAGAAGAACATTTTTAACCACACCAGTGCCCACGCCTACCACCCACCCTAACTGAAAACGCCAACCGGAATGCCGAGAACACTGAAATGCTTACATGGTACCTGCATAATATTATGTTTTATGCTCCAAACTTGAAAGTCGGCTCTACCGAAAGTACTTACAGTACAGCGATATCTTGCCTCCTTATACCCTTCATAGTATGTTTGCCCGGGATATCGATCAGCTGTACTTTGTTCTAACTTGACCCCCTCGAGTCTCCGACAGTCTTTGCGGGGCACAAACGCACTTACTGTTTTCTTTTGAACACCTCCGAACGGGGTCACTTCCTACCTACTTCCGTTAGACCTACTGTGTCGGGGGCAAGTGCCGCATAATGCCGCTATTCCAATAATGGAACTGTCCCAACAATGCCGCTGTACCAAGGAGTTTACAGTTTTAAGCTCCTTGCGCTATACCAACAATACGGCTGTTCCAACAATAGCGCTGTCCCAACAATGATGCTGTTCCAACAATAGCGCTGTTCCAACAATGGAACTGTTCCAACAATGATGCTGTTCCAACAACAGCGCTGTTCCAACAACTGCGGCGGTCACATCGAGCTTGGAGGTGGTGGTGGTGGGAGGTAAATCTCAACAGACTTACCCTTTGTGCAGTAACACTCCCGGATGTGTGAACTTTGAATAGGAAATTTAATATTTGCGTTATTGCCTCAGACATCTATACTACTACTGCGCTTTTGATACTGATTTTAGTGAGACAATCATTCTGTGCACGGTACGAAAAGTAAAGAGCAAAAGTCAACATTTCGAAAAGAAACTTCTCTTTGAGACACGAAACAAAACGGGTTTGTTTGGTTTTTGCTTTTGTTTTTGTTTTTGTTTTTGTTTTGTTTTTTGTTTTTGTTTTATTTAAAGAATTAGTGCCCGTACCGATATCTATGATTTATAAACTAATGACTACGCTCCTTGCTTTTTAATGAGACCACCGTATACAGTGGACTATTTACGGCTACGTCTATGGTAAAGCAGTGAAGGATCGGGCCGGTAGGGATTTTAGTTTCCGTTCTTTTTAAAAATAAAATGTATTTTTAATACGGTAATGGTTTATTAGATCTAGATCTATACCTTTTTTTTTTGGGGGGGGGGGGGGGTTGGGGTGGTTTGATTATGGTAGCTGGAGGAGTTTTGCTTGTTTTTGTGTTTTTGATTAAGTTTTTAATTGATTGATTTAATGTTTGATTGATTGATTGATTGATTGATTGATTGATTGGTCGATTGATGGATTGATTGATTGACTGACTGACTGACTGAT
>NW_004797719.1:54660-55883 GCF_000002075.1 Aplysia californica | reverse complement strand
GGGGGCAGAAAGTGGAAATGAAAGCAGACAACAGAACATTGTTAGAGATCAGGAAAGGATGTGAAAGGAGACAATTTTAGAGAAGAAATTTTTTTGGTCGTTACCCGGAATCGAACCCGGGACCTTTGAATGAGAGGCCAACACCTTAACCTCTAGGCCACGAGAGCCCCCTCTTGTGGTCTGCTTCCTCTGCATCTTTTTGGTGTTACTTTTGTCCTGCATGTGACGTTCGCTCAGTTGGTGTCGTGCTGGACTACGGTGCAGACAACACTGGTTAGAATCGCAACTTTGGTGTTCTTGAACTTAATAGGTCGTTTGGGGGAGTTATTAACGCTCTCTTTTCGCTTGGCTCAATCCTCTAGGAGATGGAAATTAAGATCGTCTTTTAAACAACGTTATAATGTTGAAAGAGGCGTTAGATTATATCCAATTGTAAAACGCAAACACCATGGATAAAAATGCTCTGTATAAAAGTGACGATGATGATGGAAACCGTACATAATGACCAATCGTCTTAATCTGAGCGGGGCACTAAGTTGTGCCGATACTACAGCTGGGCGTAGAATCGAGTCCTGAACCGATTCCCACGATTAATGTAAAGGAAGAAAGGTTTCGACTCCTTTTTACGAAAACCAACGGTCACCAGTGACTATAATCATTAAAATCTCCTTCGTTATTTTAGAATTTATAATTTAAAAAGAATAAAAGTTAATGCTTCGTAGTGTTCCGAAATCAAGGTTATCCTAAATCCTGAAGATGTACTCAGCCAACCAGGAAACCACCGTAAGAAATTACATCATTAGAAAACAAGTAATTGGGTGGTTTGGAGTCGACTCCTACGATTCCTAGCTTTCAATAATCGGGAACCTAGCCGCCCAGCACTAGCGGATATCGTGTGGACACGCCGTAAACCACAGCTCAACGGCCACCGACAGGAGTTGCTAAAAACGTGAGATATTATCTCCGGCTTTTCACCGGCCTCGCTCTACGTGTCGGTCTGTCGACGGCAGTCAATGGCTGCATGTGCGCGGCCGGAAATGGAAAATAATATCGGAAGAGACAGAAATAATGGTAATGACTGGGGAGTTTCTGTCTCGTGTGGCCTTTCCAAGCTGGAGGAAATAATCCTATGATTGTGTGTGGAAGAAAGAAAAATCGATGGCAGTGCATGCAAATAAAAAAGAAAAGCGTATTTTAAATAATAACATTGAACGCCCCCCCCC
>NW_004797719.1:53424-54560 GCF_000002075.1 Aplysia californica | reverse complement strand
CCCCCCCCCCCGGTCGACATTTTGTAGATGATGTAGTAGGCGGGCTGCTCGGATCCTGCCTGTCAGGGCCAGTGTGGGTGGAGAGGAAATACAACGTTCCAGCAGAAAGACCGAGGTGCTTGAGAAACGTTCTCACTGCACGGGAATCGAACTGGCGTCATGTGCGTGTGACGGCGAAGTACCCACAACTGACGCTACTTCATGGCTTGAGAACATTTGGACCATTACACACTGAAGTAACCAGCGTTTATCTTCCAGCTTACAGTGGGCATTGTCTCAGGTGACCATCTGTTGTCGGGAGACCGGGGTTGTCTTAGACAGGCAGATGTCTTGTAACACCTCTAATCTGCACCACTAAAATGACCCAATTGTGTTTTAAGTGCCGTAAAACTCTTACTAAAACTAAAAGAGGTACTTCTGGTGTCAATTTTTTACGTACAGTTTAACATGCTATAGCGATCACCTGTTTAAGACAACCACCTGTACAAACGGCCACACCCCACTCCCCCCCTATGGTTTTTCTACATTATCATGACACTGCCCAGGATGTTGAGCTGTATAAGACAAGCTCTTTTCTCCTCGTCAATCCTGGCCTCCCGTGACAATATCGATGAATATAGACCACCCTGAAGACAGAAAGATAAGGCTGTTCTGGATCACGCGTGTGTTAGCCAAGCTAAGAAAAGATGGATAGTTCTTACACCATCTCCTGTGAGGGAAGGAACGAGAGATGATCGCCGTTGTAGATATGCAGGACCGGGCGGCTCATCGTTATGCCAGGTGCCCACCGCCAATCGAATTGAGTTGAATCGAGTCGGGACCATCCTATTTTACTCCATGAAAGGCGGAGGGGGGGGGGGGGGTAAAAGCTACTCTTTTTGGTACAATGTCATCAAATTCTTCAGAATCAAACGTGGTTGTTTATGGGAGTTGCTTGTTTAAGTTTTAGATTTGAGCGAGTTGTGCCCCAAAAATTGGCAGCTTTCATCCCCCCTCCCCTCTCACCATGAGGGAAAATCCTGGGCGGCTCCGACTTCATCAAACGAATCAGATGTAGAAGACAGTCACCGTGTGGTGGGTATGAACAAGCAAACTTGTGCACGTACCTCTAGGTTCCCGGAGGGACCCCCGCACCA
>NW_004797719.1:51495-53265 GCF_000002075.1 Aplysia californica | reverse complement strand
TCGTGCATCATTCATAAGCGCGGGGCACGGCAGAAATCAATGAGCCACGGATCCACGCTCTCTCCTCTGACGGCCACCTGAGAGGCTTATAGTGTTATAGCCGGGCAAAAAAACGGATGTGGGCGAGGTGAAAGTGAAAGGCTTTTTTTGTGTGCGTGAGTGTTGGTGAATGCGCTCCTACAGCAGGTACCTAGCTACTGTGAGCGACCTCCTGGGCTCAGGCGTGGACAGATCTCAATGGCGCTGGTGCTTACTGGAGGCCTGGTGAATGGGAGATTAATGGCGAACGTTCAAAGATAATGGCGTGAAAGTGTAGCAGCTTCCGTAATCGTGGATCAGAGGTTCTCTACCCCCCCCTCCCCTGCCCCGGAGTTGACTAATGAACTGTGGGAAATCCTGCTGTTTAGCCAGTCCCTGGCTCTTGTTCCCATTTTTTTTTTCACTTTAATTTTTATTTTTCTCAGCACAAAATGGCGATTATCCTTCCCGCGTATTTCCTGTGACTCCGCCGAACAAACGGCAAACAGTAGGATCAGAATAATACAGGCTCTTTGTGTCGTTGACGCACAGTCAATCAAGGATTTAAATAATACAGGCTCTTTGTGTCGTTGACGCACAGTCAATCAAGGATTTAAATAATACTGGTTCTTACTGTGTTTGACACACAGTCGATCAAGGATTAGGATAATACTGGCTCTTTGTGTCTTTGACAAACGGTCGTAGAACAGCTTTTGAGTTCGTTGTTGGCGTTTTTTCATTGAGCCTTAGTTCTGTCGTGAGCAGCATCTATTGTCTGGTTCGTCCTGCGACTGATGATAGTGATAGACAGACGCTACTACACTTTGAGCTTTGAGCACACGAGTCTTGGATTATCGAGATGTGCCTTGACGTCCTGTTTCTTTCGTCTTTGTCTTCACCTATTTTATTTGTCTTCGATAGTCCCTTCAGAGGGTGCGGTAGGGGAGCGGTTAATGCGCTCGTCTCCGAAGCGGAAAGTCTGGGTTCGAGCCTCCGTTCAGACACGGATTTTTTTCACCCCCTCATGCCCACCCAGCAGTAATGGGTACCTGACTTCGAGTTGGGGAAGTAAAGGCGGCGTGGAAAGGAACTGGCCACCCTACCACAATATGCCGAAGGCCCAGGAAGTTGTCTCACCAACAAGGCAATCCCCAATGTCCGGATCGGATGGGGGGACAACTTTACTTTACTTTACTTCAATCTATCCGCATTCTCTGGTCAAATATTATTATGTCGAAACGGTACTGCTGAAAGAAAACACATACGTATACACACGCAAACACACAAAAAACATACACACTTTTGTATGCGTGTGTGTGTGTGTGTGTGTGTGTGCTTGGGTTTGTATGTGTGTGTGTGTGTGTGTGTGTGTGTGTGTGTGTGTGTGTGTGTGTGTGTGTGTGTGTGTGTGTGTCAGTGTCTGTATGTGTGTTTGTGATTACAATGCCTTTATTTTCTTTTTCCCATCTTTCTTTATTGTCAAAAAAGTAAATATGTGAACGGTTTCTTGGATCAACTTTATAAACGACTCAACCCAGTCTCTCTTTGAACTCCCAACCTCTTTCTTTTTACATGTACACTGTTCTCTTATCTTCAGACTACAGCTGTCAACAAGAAAAAGTGAATTTATGGTTTACGTTTAATCTGCTTCATTAATCTGCTTCATTAATCTGCTTCATTAATCTGCTTCATTAATCTGCTTCATTAATCTGCTTCATTAATCTGCTTCATCCGAAAACTGATTGTCTACTC
>NW_004797719.1:48515-49833 GCF_000002075.1 Aplysia californica | reverse complement strand
TTCTCCACCACATAATACTCTCATTCCTTTTTTTTCTTTAAATGATGTACACTTATTCCACTTACGACAACAGTGAATGCTAACAATGGTTTTCTTTCCTCTCTACCTCCGCAGACCAGAAGCTGTTCCATGAGATATTGTCCCGCACAAACTTCTTCGTGGAAAACCCGGATGTAAGTTTTTTGAAACAATGGGTGAAAGGAGAAAGGGCATGTGAAAATCAAGGCCCTAAGATCAAAAACGGTTTGCCAAGTAGTTTAGTTAAGAGAGATCAAATCTTTAATAACTTTGATTCATTCAAATTTCAGCTGAAGTCGCTTCTGTTTTTAAATTGATAAAATAAATATTCAAAGAGATTTTGTTTTGGTAGGAACGCAACGTTTAATGTTTCTGTTGTACGTTGTATTGTTTTGTAAAGCGCTCAGAGCCTGTGTACTTTAATCGTGGTTGGGGCGTTATATAAAATAGATGTCATTTATAATGATAATAATAATAATTATTATTATCGTTATCATTATTATTATTATTATCATTATTAGTATCATCATTATTATTATTATTATTAACTTTATATAGTATAATTATTATGTAAGGTATAACTGTTGCGTGTCTGTCCAGAGACTTGAAGCATAATGTTGTTTTGTTACAGTGCCGTGGCGTTCACTGCCTATAATGCCATGTCAGAGTTTCTAAAAAAATCATTTTGACAGACAGCTATGCAAAGCGTACGGATCGGATTAACGAGTAAATTTTGTCTTTGGAAAGTGGTGGCACAGAGTTGCCCACGTCGTATGGATACGATAGTAAAACACGACGTACGGATAGGGTTAAGGAGTACAGGTCTATGAGACTGCCGCATACGTACATTGTGACTAGAACGGTTTCTGGTGACAGTTTTTATCCGTGGCCAAAGTGGCTGGCTTATGCCTTCTTGTCAAACCGAGCCGTGAAGGCTGAGGAGAGGCCCTGTCACTTTCTCTGGGGGACCTGTCACCGACAAACGTTTAAACAAACATCACAATAACTGTCTGCTCAACAGGCTGCTGACGTCACACAGACATCTCCCCCCCCCCCTGCTGTTGGATTGTGGGTGAAACGAAATGGCGAAATTGTGTTGGATAACGCCACTTTCAACACTGTTAGCTTAATTACGAAGTGGGACCTCTGAATGTATTGTCCATGTAGGAGGAGATCCTTAACAGCTTTGATTAACACCCCTTACACCCACATAATTACAGGGGGCTCTCGTGGCCTAGAGGTTAAGGTGTTGGCCTCTCATTCAAAGGTCCCGGATTCGAATCCGGGTAGCGACCGAAAC